>NW_007726587.1:574332-602345 GCF_000696425.1 Galeopterus variegatus | reverse complement strand
AGCACTGCACTCTACTGAGTGCGCCATCGGGCCGGCCCCATGTTATCTATCAATTCTATTTTCCCATGATCTTTTGAAGTACCCTCTTGCATACATATATATGGGCACAACTACACCAAAAAGCAAAACGGTGAAGTCAGATGCTTGCAGATAAACGCAGAATCACTATGAATATGAAAACTATACAGATTGATACAGGTGTACTCTATTTGTAACTCAAATACTATGGATGGCAATGTTCTCAGTGATGTGATCTTCCAAAATGGTCAATATGTTAGGCAGAGAAATATCTTTCTCCACCCCCCAAAGAACACACTAAGATGTCCATAACCTTAATCCTCAGAGTCTATGAATATATTACCTCGCATCACACACAAAAAATTTTTTTTTGCAAATGTGATTAATTTAAGGACCTTGAGATGGGGAGATTATCCTGGATTACTGAGGTCAGCCCCATCTTATAAATCCTTAAAATTGGAGGAGTTTAGCTGTGGGCAGAGAGAGATGTTAGCATGAGAAGAATTCAATGCTCTGCTGCTGGTTGTTAAATGCAGGAGTCCAACTGCTTGGACCAGAGAGAGCTCAGTGTAGAAGACGGAAAATGCATGGGTTAATTCCTCCATAACCTGGGTGTAAGGAAACACTTTCTAACCATGACTTAAAATACAAAGGCAATAAAATTAGATAGATAGATAGATAGACAAACAGACATATATACAGAAATTTAACTATGAAACAATTTTTTTAACTTTACAGGGCAAAAAAAAATCACAAAGTCAAAGTACAACTGACAAACTGAGAGAAAATATATACAACATGTGTCACATATAAAAGGCAAATACTCCTAACATATTAAAAACTCAAAAATTGAGGGGAAAAAATGACCAAAAACTTGATAGAAAAATAGGCAAAAAACCAAAAAGATAATATACAAAGAAAAGACATAAAAATGGCCCTTAAAAATAGAAAAAATTTTCTATTAATAATAATATCTCAATAAAGCTCTTATGCAAAAAGTTTTTAAAAAGCAGAAAAGATTTTTTAACTTTTCTCCTAAGAAATGCAAATTAAAACTATTGTGAGATACCATTTCTAACTGTCAGACTGGAAACATTAAAAATCTTGACAGCCCTCTCTGTTGGCATTGTTGGTGGGAATACAAAATGGTATAACCATTATGGAGGAAAATGTGGTAATATCTAACAAAACCACACAGACATTTACCTATTGACCCAACAATCCCACTTCCAGAAATCTATCCTGAAGATAAGTTTCTAACAATATGAAAACACATAGGTACAAGGTTATTCATTGCAACTTAGTTTGGAAACAACCCAATTGTCCACATACAGGAGATGGGTTGAATATACTCTAGTATATCCATACAATGGAATAATATGAAGCTATAAAAAAATAAAGATGTCTAGGAAAAGGAAAAGACAATTGCGTTTAGTTTACTACTTCTATTACAAAATGGATAGAGGGCACAGAATTGTAAAGCTTTGCTTTTTCAACTAGACATTTATTATGTGCCTGTGAAGAGAATACAGAGTTGAACAGTACGTTGTCCCTGTTGTGTTGATCCTGTAAGGAGCTTACAAATTCTGGAAGAGACAAATTGCTAACTTTCATCAATTCCAAGTTATACAAGTTTTAGATCTTAATTTCCCTAAAATCATCGTGCATCTTCAATTGACAGAATCTTACAACAGCTGCTGCCCAGTTAGTTAGCACTGCCTACACATGTGTGCACTTGCTTTTGTTTGTTTGTATGTTTGTTTGCTGCAGCTCAAAGGAACAATTGTAACCCATCCATGTTTTAGTCAACAAATAATTCTTTTCCATTTGGGAAAGGAATATGAGTTCTAATTATTGCCTAAAAATATTAGGGTCAACATCTTCTATTAAAATCAAGAATGTACTGTTATCAAAACCAGCAGAATGCCTGTCAGTAGCTTGGAAAAAAATCCTGGAAACAATAGAAGAGCACTCTTTTCCTGACCAAGCACAAAGAGCACACAGAGACTATTATGTGAAACAACACAAACATCTGTCACTGAATCATAAAGTGCTTTACAAGTGTCAGACTGGGGCCGGCCCAGTGGCGCACTCGGTAGAGTGCAGCGCTTGGGAGTGTGGCGGCGCTCCCGCCGAGGGTTCGGATCCCATATAGAGACCGGTCTGCTCACTGGATGAGCGCAGAGCGGGCGCGACACAGAGGGTTGCGATCCCGTTACCGGTCACGAAAAAAGACAAAAAGGAAAAAAAAAAGTGTCAGACTGAAGGTGAAGAAGTTTTTAAAATATTTCATTTATTTATTAAATTTATATTTACCTTTTTCTGCATGCACATGACATATATTCTCTAAATTAAGTCAAAAGAGTTCTTTCATTATGAATAAAACAAAAATTCTAAGTGATAAAGTCACGTCATAATTTAATTTGCAGTTCTTTTTCTTAGTGGTTAATAGAATAATGGTGCATCTTACAATTGATGGCATCTTAGACTTAATGGAATACAGTCATTACTATAGTACAGAATAATAAGTGCTATCGCAAAGGACATTAAGTGCTGCTGAAACAAAGAGGGAGAAAATACAAATCAAATTGGGGATTTACAGAAATTCATTAGAGGTAGCAGACCTAAGTTTTGAAGAGTAAGCAAATTGGTTCACAGGAGAAGGAGAGTTCAGGCAGCATGAAAGGTGCAAGGAAACATGGATGTGTTAGGCAGCAAGGCATGTTGGGGAAGCTGAAAATCATTCCTTAAGGCTGGGTGACAATTGGCTGCACAGCCTTGGATGGTCCAGATAAAAAAGAGCACTGTGGGCTAAACAACAGAATTTGAATATTATCTTGCAAACTATGAGAAGTGATTAAAAGACAGGGTTAAATAAAGCACGGGAGAATTTAAAAAGAACAAAAATCAGTAACGGAAGAATGAACTGGGCAAAGCCCAGGCTGGAAATGGGTAGAAAGTTTAGGAAGCTAGTGTTGATAACCTAGGTGAAAACAGCTGAGCGTCAGAAGTAAAGCGACTATAGGGCCGGCCCCCGTGGCTCACTTGGGAGAGTGCGGTGCTGGTAGCGCCGAGGCCACGGGTGCGGATCCTATATAGGGATAGCCGGTGCGCTCATGGGCTGAGCATGGTGCGGACAACACCAAGCCAAGGGTTGCGATCCCCTTACCGGTCAAAAAAAAAAAAAGGTAAAGCTACTATAGAAGGAACGGAGAGAAATACTGACATAAATACAAATAAAAATGTGATAAGGTACTTAGCAATTAAAAGGAACAAACTACTGACACATGCAACAACATAGATGACTATCGAATGTATTATTGTAAGTGAAAGAAACCAGACTCAGAAGATACACACTGTATAATTCCATTAATATGACATTCGGGAAAAGGTAAAACTAATAGGGATAGAAAACAGATCAGTGGTTGCCAGCGGCTGTGGGGTGGACTACAAAAGGGTTGTTCCTTGTTTGGAATTCCCTGTTGTGAATTTTTTGAGGTAAAAGAAATGTCCTGTATCTCAATTGTGGTGGTAGTTAGACAACCTAATGTGTTTGTCAAAACAGACTGAATTTCACTATATATGAATTATACCTCAGTAAACACGACTAAAAAAAAAAAAAAAAAAAAAAAAAAAAAAACCCAAAATGTGGTAAGATGGAACACAGCCACACTCATTCATTTACGTACTGCCTATGTCCGCTTTTCCACTACAATAGCAAAGTTGTGTAGTTTTAAGAGACTGTGAGGTCCACAAAGCCTAAAATATTTACTATCTGGTCCTCCACAGAAATACTTGGTTAACCCTGTTATAGAGTAACCCATTTGTTTGGCTCTCATTCAAAAAATGTAATTATCCTTAAGAAGAATTGAAAGACAGTAAAAGAATATGCATAAATGCTCCATTCAAACTATTTCAGGTATAAAAAGGAGTTGTTTACAGATACATCCTGAATTAAATCTCCAAATGGAACAGCATTTATTCGGTTCTCAATAATAGCGATGGATTTTTTTTTCTTAGAAACTTTCACAAAACCTTCCCATTATAATCACACCTCCCAATTTGACCTATCGTTTAAATTATACATTTGTTGAATATCTTTTTTTGTTAGAATGGCAAGAGGTTGGCCTTTTATTTTAGTAATGAGCTATAATCTATAAAACTGCTTCTTTATATACCTTCTACACAAAACAATTAGCTTTCCTGAGTATTGGAGGTGTGAAATATGTATTAAACAAGTAGAGAGACATTATCAAGTGACTTTCACTTATTTTTTTGAAGCTAGAAAATATGGATAACAAAGCCTGTGGCATTTTTACATAAAAATAAAGCACAAGAGCTATGTGAAGATTTTTTAAACGTGACAAGAGAAGAAATTCAGTTGCCTAAGAAATATTTCTTTATTATGTATTAGTTTTATTTCATTATTTATTTTAAAAAACAAAGAAATGTTCTAAAGTGTTAGTGTGCACAGGCAACATCTATAACAGTGACTTACAGTTAGTTGGGTATAAACTTAAGTAACATATTTCTGTCATGGTAACATATTACAGAGTCATCCAAACTCTGCTTCCAATAAAGTATGTCTGTCTTTTTTTATTTTTGGCAGCTGGCTGGTATGGAGATCTGAACCCTTGACCTTGGTGTTGTAACACTGTGCTCTAACCAGCTAAGCTAACTAGCCATCCCCTAATAAAGTGTACTTGTGAAGTAACTTGTTGGGGTAAGGGTTATAGTTTCTGGCTTTACAATTCAATTTGTTAAATTCCCTGTGCAATTGCCACCTGCATATTGGTATCTTGATGAAATTTACTGAGGTAACTCTTCCATACAAGGTAAAATACTTATAATTTTACAATTATGAGTAACACTATCATACATTATAATTTCATTTATCAAATTATGGCGAAGAACATTACAAATAGTTACCGAGCCTCTTATAGCTTGCTTCTGCTACACAGGCAAAAAATTTGAAATTATACTTGATGAAAATGTCCCTTCAAATTGGAAGGAAAATTATATTATGCTAACTCTTTAGGCACTGTGATAGCTAATTTTATTTGTCAACTTGACAGGGCTACAAGGTGCTCAGATATTTGGCTAAATATTATAGTGGGTGTGTTTGTGAGGATGTGCTTGGTTGAGATTAGAATTTAAATTGGTAGACTGAGTAAAGCAGATTGTCTTTCCCAATGTGGGTAGGTCTCATCCAATCCATTGGAGGCCTGAATAGAACAAAAAGGAGTAAGAAAATATTCACTCTCTTTGCCTGTTTTTGAGCTGGGACATCAGTTTTCTATATTCAGACTGAAACATACACCATTGCCTCTCCTGGTCCCCATGCCTTGGAACTCCTTCTAAAACTACACGGATGGTTGTCATGGGTCTCCAGCTTGTAGACAGCAGATCGTGGAAGTTCTCGGCCCCCATAATCTTATAAGCCAATTCTTTACAATAAATCTGTTCATATATATCTCCTATTGGTTCTGTTTCTCTGGAGAATCCTGACTAATATAGGCACTAAATTTTATACTCTGATGGACTGGAATAAACTTCACATTTAAAATTTTAAAGTATATTCTACATAAAGGAGGCAGGAGAGAAATCAATATCATTATCAAAGGGAAATTGAAAAAGACATGAGATTCTATCTTGCCTTGGTAAGCCTGAGACTTGAAAAGGATTCTGTCTTGCCTTGGTAAGCCCAGGACTTGAAAAGGATTGCTCGAGCCAACCATTTTAAAGTTCTGATGTGATCAATGACACACTGTTTCTGGAAAATAAATATTATAATAAAAGAAATTTGAAAGAGTTGAAGTAAGTAAATTCTTAGATAGCCTTATGAAAGGTATTCTATGTAAGAAGACAAAAAATACTAAGACGACAGGAAGGATGACAGATTGTAGCAAAATAAGAAAACTAGATGAGCTACAGAATCATTTAGAAAGTCAGCCTCCAAGGTTGAATATAAACCGCTTAAATGAATACAAATATCTTAATATCTTCATGAGAGAAAAGTGCAAAGTAAAGGCAAAGATAGATGAGCTACAGAATCATTTAGAAAGTCAGCCTCCAAGGTTGAATATAAACCACTTAAATGAATACAAATATCTTAATATCTTCATGAGAGAAAAGTGCAAAGTAAAGGCAAAGACAAGAAACACGGAAATTAATCCAAGACACAGAGTAATGAAAACAAGGTGAGAGAATAAAATAAGTAAAGATATTTTCACAGCATTTGGATAAACAGGAACAAGTGAGGATTGCGGATTTAGATGGAAGAGGGAGAAGAGGATTTGGTTTGTTTAGCTGTAAGAAGAAAAACTTAGCTAAGGAGTCAAAGATGATCCTAAGACTTCAACATAATTTAGACAGTGATTATTTTCATTAAAAGTCCCATAAACTTATTCGCTCTTAAAATTTTGATGAGATTTGATTTGGCTTTTAACCCAACTAGTACTTAATCAGAAGAAAGAGATCTCAGATCTGGTATATTTATAATGGTGTAGAAAAAACCCATCTGGATATATGCCTTTATGTGGTTGTGAAGGAAAGAATAATAACTTGTATTTCTTCAACACCATGAAATCACAAGCTTCAATGCTAAAAAAAGAACAACTAGTTAAAAGAATCTGACCTAAACTTAAGCCAAATGATTTAAGATTTTTATAGCCTATTATAAAACTTATTTTACATACTGCCACAAATTTGTATTAAAGCTCTGTTTTCCTTTTACTTCATATGAAATATGGTTCTAAAAATAGTCAAGTCTAAAAATAAGGCAAAACCCACAGATTAAGTATAGCTTTATACATACACAAATAACAGGAAAGTCTCCACATCTAGGAAAACAGATGGTGGATCACTTGTGCCCATTTAATTCTCTATGTTGGGTCAAACCTCTGAAACTCTCTTATTAATGTGGACTATATTATTATAGAAGCCAAATGCATTCTTTAATTCTATTAAGTAAATTCTTCTATCCCAGAGAAATCAATGAGTTCACTAGTAGGTATGTAAGTGTGAGCAAAATGAGTCTTATATTTGATCTCAGGAGCATGGTTCTGATCATGAAAACCAACAGATTAAAAATTTACAAAACCTGAAAATGTCAATAAAGTGCTTAACATATGCTTTGATCCACTTCATGGAAAGAAGTCGCATGAAGAGAGAAAAAAACAAATTCACCTCCAAAGCATATTACACTTATATTTCTCTATTCCTTTCCAAATTCTACACTTTCACAAACCATTTTTCTCTGGACATTTTTTTTTTCTAAAAATTAATGAGCAGGAAAGCAAAATGGGAAAAGAAGTTTCCAGAATATGGGATTAGTTCATACCATTTTTCCAATCCTTGTAGGACATCTAAAAAGTCGACAGGGTACGTGCAAAGGACATCCTTAGGAAAACTTATGTGTCTTTTAATAATCACTGACCATGTTTTTCAGAGAGAAGACTGATAATACATGACTAAATAACCTTATTCTGTGACAGAAACTAGAAGAGACTGACTTCATAACTCAGAAGTGTACCAAGAATTAAAATGGCCTGCCATCAACTTTAGTGATAGCATCTTCCTACCCTTGTTCATCCATCCATCAGCAAACTGAAGAGGAAAGCAAAAGATATTTTTGTCGGTTTGTTGTCACTCTTCAAAAATATATAAGAAAGTCTGTTCTCAGACTCTTAAACTAATTCTTTCACATATTAAGATAAAACCTTCGATGGCAGAATACTTTTGGTGGTTTTCCAGTGTAGCTAAGAGATCTGAACTATTACATATACACATAATCTTTTGCTTGGTTCTTCTTTTAATGGACATCAGAATGAGATGAACATAAATTCCACAGACCAAGCATACACTGTAAAAATTACCATAAATTGACTACAGAAACCTGATATGTAAAACATACTGTTTGGAAAAATTAATAAGGCATAAATTACTTCCAGCTTTCATTAGAATAAAAGTTTTATTTTAATGTAAAGAAAATATTCATGTACATAATTTTATAAATAATTCTAATAACAAATTGAGATTGAGTTAAAGAGAAAAGAAATATTTTCCTCAAAAGGTCTTTTCCATGTGATTTCAAAGCAATGGCACCTGGAAAGGTTAATTATGCTTGTGACCTGTAAGTGGAACTAAGAATTTATAATAAATCTCAACTTGTTTTGCAAAATGTACTGATGATTTGGGTTTCTCCCCCTGTTGTTTGGTAGAAAAGCATTTTCATTGGGAATTAGAAGGTTGATGGCAAACAGGTAGGTGAGATAAAGTGCAATCCTCAGATCATTTATAACACGAGCTATGGAAGAGTATGGGCAGGTGAACTAGCATATTGAGCTAACCATCTATCTTCTGATCTCTGACAAAAAAAAACCAAGAGGCATACTTATGTAAGAGGGCAAGGTATTCTTCACAGCATCTTCCAGAAATTTAGTTAAGATATATACCGCTCAAATATCCTTACTTCCCCTTTAAAAATTTAGTTAAGATATATACCCCTCAAATATCCTTACTTCCCCTTTAAATATCTAGTAGACTTAGCATCGATTTATAAAAATCCATTTCAAAATATATTTTCTGTAGGTTTTAAGATTTGCCACCTGCTATAGAATGTAGAAATTCTTTTCCCTACATGTTTATCTTTCAAGACTCAGGGTACCCCAACTCATTTAAGTATCTTCACCCTAATTCATATTCTTCATAATTTCATAAACTTGGATCATATGCTTATTCTTAGATTTCATCTTTTAAGATCATAGAGATTCTTAGTAAATATTTGAACTTTTTAAGTCCTTCAATCAGTTAATTGTTTTAATTACTTTTATCTACGTACCTTTACCTTTCTTAAAATATGGTAACGAAACTGTACAAAATAGTAGAGATTTGGATCCCCATAGAATTGTACAAAGATAGGATGCTTTCTTTTTTGTTTCAAAAACTGTTTTTAATGCAACTCAAAATCCTAAACAGTACCTTGGTGCTCTGAATTAGTTGAATTACCCAGAGGAAAGAAAAAAAATTAACTTCAGGGAGAATTTTCACACATACCTTTACAGTAAATTCTTCTACTTGTAATGTAAAAGTTACCAGTACTATGTAGTTACAATTCCATCTAAACTCTGGCCAATTCAACCAATAGGCACAAAGTACCATAAAGCAGCACGAAAGGAATCTTCTCAACAGAATCATTTGAAATGAGAGCAGCTAACAAAATTTTCTATCATCTAAGGTCATAACAACTAACTGGTTGAAATGCCATTTTTCAGAAATAAGAACATTTTCCATATGAATATACTTAGTGTCAGAAACAATTTAAAAAGTGTAACCAAAGAATAAACTAAAAACACAAAATATATTCTAAAATTTAAATAAAAACAGTATCATATCCACTCTCAAAATTTTCCAAAGAATAAAAACAGAGACTCTGCTATAAATAAGAAGCTACCATAACCAGCCAAAGGTTGACATATAGAATCAAAAAATTAGCAGAATGAATATGTCTTAGGGGAGATCATTATAAAAAAATACATGACAGAAAATTCACTCTATAAGAACAACACCAGCTGTAAGTTTGCTTTTTTATCATACTATATACAACATGTACGTCCACAAAAATAATCTATTCAAAAATGCATAGGAATAAATGTAACCAAGGAGACAAAACACTTGTACACTGAAAACTACAAAACGTTGCTGTAAGAAATTAAAGAAGACATAAATAAATGAAGACATCTGTGTTTATGGATTGGAAGACAATATTATTAAGATGACAATACTACCCAAAGTGATCTACAGATTTAATATAACCTCTACCAAAATCTCAAGTGCAGTTTTTTTCAGAAATAGGAAAAACCATCCTAATACGGAATCTCAAGGAACCCTGACGAGTAAAAACAATACAGGAAAGAAAGAACAAATTAGAGGTCTCACACTTTCTGATTTCAAAAATTACTACAAAACTGTAGTAATCAAAATAGTGTAATACTAGCATAAGGGCAGACATGTGGACCAATGGAAGAGAATAGAAAGCCCAGAAATAAACCCTTACATACATGGTCAATTGATTCTTAACAAGAGAGCTAAAACCATCCAATGGAAAAAGAACAGTTATTTCAACATTAATGTTGGGAAAACTGGATATCCACATGAAGAAGATTGAAGTTGGACCCCTACCTTACACCATACACAAAAATTAATTCAAAATGGATCAGAGACCTAAATGTAAGACCTAAAACTGTAAAACTCTAAAAAAGAAAACATAACGGAAAATTCATGACATTGGACTTGGCAATGACTTCTTGAATATAACACTAAAAACACAGGCAACAAAAGAAAAAATGATAAATTGGATTTAAATAAAATTTAAAACTTTTGTGCAGCAAAGGACACTATTAAGAGGGTGAAAAGACAACCCATAGTATGGGACAAAATGTCTGCAAATCATATATCTGAGAATGGATTTTATATTCAGAATAAAGAACTCCTAGAACTTGACAATAAAAAAGTCAGCCCAATTAACACATGAGCAAGGAACTTGAATAGGCATCTCTCCAAAGAAGATATACAAATAGCCATAAGCACATGAAAAGATGTTCAACATCATTAGTTATTACAAAAATGCAAGCCAAAACCACCAGTTACCACTTCACACACATTATGATGACTGCTATAAAAAACCAAAAACGAAACAAAACAAACAGAAAATAACAAGCATTGATGAGGATGTCGAGGAATAGGAACCTTCATGCACTCCTGCTGGAGGAATGTAAAATAGTGTAGCTACTGTGGAAAATAGTTTATTCGTTCTTCAAAAAGTTAAACATAGAATAACCTAATGATCGATTGATTCTACTCCTAGGTATATACCTAAAAGAATTGAAAGCAGGAACTTATTGTTTATAGCAGAATCATACACAATTGCCAAAAGATAGAAACAACCTAAGGGCCCATCATCAGATAAATGGATAAACAAAAAGTTTATAGCAGAATACTCATACTATTCAGCCATAGAAAGGAATGAAATTCTGATATATCCTACTTGTATGAATGCAGAAAATGTTATGCTTAGTAAAATAACCTAGACAAAAAGGCAAAAATTACATGATTCCACTTACATGAGGTATCTAGAATTGGGAGATTCATATGGACAGAAAGTAAAATAGAGGTTACCAGGGTCTGAGGGGGAGGTGAAAATTGGGAATCATTGTTTAACGGATACAGAGTTTCTGCTTAGGATGATGAAAAAGTTCTAGAACAAGAAAGTGGTGATAGTAACACAACACTGTGAATGTACTTAATGCCAGTGAACCGTACATTTAAAAATGGTCAAAATCATAATTTTATGTTATGTATATTTTATCACAATAAAAAAAAATAACCTATCCAGTGAATACCTGATTATCTCCCACTGCAGCCAAAACCCACTTTGTTTAGATTTCCAAATTATCAGTAAATGTACTCTGTGTATGTGTGTATGTACATAAAATGAATCTCCGTGTGTGTGTGTGTGTGTGTGTGTGTGTATGCATGCACATAAAACAAATCTCTCAAAAAACAAACTCTGGTATGTTGTACATATCAGATATCCTAGAATGCATTTCCAAAAGCTCCAAATAATTATAATTGCACTCTAATTTGATTGCTGTTTCAGTTATTTATCCATATCAAAAATTTAACAGGTCATAACTTAATAGGAAGGATACCCATAAATTCTACTGATGGGCTAAACACAACTGTTTATAGTCCAAGTGCTAAAAATAAACATTGTACCTGATAGAGCATAATAGGTTCTATGTTGTATCCTAAGGTTTCAGCAAAGTTCTTAGTGATGACTGTTTTTCCACAACCCTAGAAATGGAAACACAATCATTTAAGGAATAAATCAAAACAAAAAAAACAGAAAACAGATGTTTGCAGTGAGACTGCCATTCTTACCTTTCCTCCAACTAAACATATGTCCTTAACCATGTGGGACTGCATCATTTCAGCCAGTAGCTGCTTATGGCTTAAAGTTTGTATAAAACGGTCTGATGCACAAGGTTGACTTAATGGCCTAGTCCCGGCTGGCACCTATAATTAAAGAGAGGTAAAAATAATATGCATACGCTTTTCTCAAAATATTAGTAACTTAAAGAATGTAATTGCCACTTAAAAGTGCCCCACTAATTCCTTGCTCAATTCAATTCTATACTGTTTTTGATATCTCAATAGAGCAGCAACTATTTTCTCATTCACAGATCTGATGATCATTACCATCAAACTTCTAAATCAATTATTCCTCTAAAATTAAAGTCCCATGTTGTCAGCCATGTTCATAAGAATCATTTATTTTCATGTTTGTAATAATAATATCACTACTGGAGAATAAAGTTTTTTCTTGAATTCAGTTATAAGCACAGAGTTTAAAATCAATCCCCTGGAATCGCCAAAGTCACCAATGATCTCCTGATTTCTAAAAGTCCTGTCTACAAATCCATTTCACTCATATCTTAGTTTACCACTTAGAAGCATCTGTTTGGAAAATCTCTTCTTCTGTCTTTCACACCTACTTCTTTTATTTTTTATACTCTCCTTATTAGTCTCCTGGGGGCCATGCTCTGCTAAGGACTCTATACTGGATCATACTATATACAACATGAGCCCTAAAGAGAGCTTGGAAACTTGGAAGGGAGAAGATCAGATTTACATTTAAGAAAAAAAAAAAGAAGAAAAAAGAAAGATCATCCTGGTGCTAACATGGAAAGGTAACCAGAAGGGACTGGAGGCAGTGAAGTTACAGAGCCATTACCAAAGGGAAGTAAATAATGAAGGCTTGCTCACACCTCATGCCTCTGAACATACTGTTGTTCTATCACTTTTCCACTCCTGGGCTACTGGAAAAATCCTATGTTGTTCTTTTGTGTGTGTGTGTGGCTAGCCTACATGGGGAACCAAACCCCTGACCTTAGCGTTACAAGGCTGTGCTCTAACCAACAGAGCTAACCTGCCAGCTGCCTATGTCATTCTTGAAGACTTAGCTCAAGCCCCACCTTCTCTCTGAAGGCTTCCCTACTCCTTCTCCTGAATCTCAGTATTACTTCCTTCTTTATATCTCCATAGTAATTCTAATGTAGTCCCTGCTCATCTGCTGCTATCCTGGACTATCAGCTGGATAAGGACATTCATCAGGAGATAGAAGAGTGCACTGGAAAGTGACCCTGCCTAAAAATCCCAGCTGTATTTTCTAGCTTATGACCATAGATAAAACAAAGTCTTTACATCTCAAGTTTCTAATCTATAAAATGGAGACAATAAAACTTACTTCCAGGGCTATTGGATTTAGTGGCATAATACGTGCAAAGAGACAAATACAGTGACTAGTATACAGTACACACTCAGCAAATCTTAACACAGAGCATGGCTCATGGTAGACATAATCAATGTTTAGTTCAATGAATGAACATGTATAGTAACATGAATATTAATAACATCACATTAAAACAAAAAAGATTATCGTGAAAGTATGCTCTGCCACAAAATAAGAAGGCAAGCATTTACTCTTTCCTACATTCACTTAGCGTTTCTCAAGCTGTGTTTCCTGGTTTCCCATGACCTCCTGGGGTTCTTAGGCTCCTAAAAGAAAGGCTTAGAAGAAAGGGAAGCAGAACAAGCAGATGGAGCTCCACACCCAAACATAATTTCCCTCTTCTAAAACTCTTCAACCAGAATAGCTCCACTATTAACTGTTTCATGTAGCTGAGAAAGATTTTATTTGAAAAGAAGGTTCTCTAGCAGCTAAAATATATTTGAAAACAGTTTCTTATCAACAACCCATAGTACAAAATACTTTCATTAATAAACCCTTGACTTGATGTTCCTAGAAGTTAACGTTGGATTTTTGATGAAGGGCTATCCCTACATTTTTCTTAAAACTTTTCCAGTTTACAAGCACATGTGACTCTGAATACACGGGTATATAGACACAGATATACAGTTGTGGTGCTATACAGCCAAAGTAGACTTATAAAGGGATCATAAACCCAAGTTAGGTCATAAAAACAGGCAGAACATGGCAGAAAGAATAAACCTGTGATTCATTACCTTAATGGTCACCTCTTTGTTTGCCACCCGGACAGTCACAGAAGCTTGGAAGAGGTGGTTTTCAGTCATCCTCTCCACTCTTATAATCTCTTTAGGAAGCAGAGAGCTTCCTGAATCTTGGAGTTCAAAGCGCTATAAAATTACAAGAAAATTATGTCATTTACTTTTCATTTCAGTATTAATGTTGGATATCTGGGAAATCCTACCTTAATTAGAACTGAAATTCATTCTACATTATAAAAGTAGAGATTTAAAAAAGTTAATCAGATTTTTTTTTTCTATTTCGACTAATACCATTCTACTTAAATCTGTTATTAAAGATGACATGAAAACAGCCCCTAAAATTTACTATATGATGGGAAATGGAATCACTGAATTCCTGACCTAATAGAAGTTCATAGCCTACATTTCTTGATAATCAAAGGTTCCAGTTTCCTAAAAAGGAATGATGAGACCCTTGAAAACATGCTGAATGTCAGTTGATTTCTTAAATCAACCTAAGTTAATATGTTGCCTGAAATTCATGAAAAAAAGAACTTTTGGACACCATTCTGCCATCTGCTGTGTGGATAGCTTAACCGATTAAAATAAATTATAACAATCAATCTTCCACAGCATCTGGCGCAGTACCTTCTACACTGTAGGGCTTTTAATATTTGTCAAACTGGACTTAAAATACTAGGATTATTGATTCTTTCTTGATGTGGGCCAATTATCGATGTTCTGATGTTAACTACACCCCCTCGTACCAACTAGTTTTATCAAAAATATACAGAGAACACAGCTAAGTATGTAAAAAATAAGAATACTAATTGAAAATTAATTAAATCCCTACATCCTTCTTATAGCAGCATGTTCAATATGAAAAAGTTAATTCATTTTTATTATGAAATAGGCTGAAATTACCTCCCCCCCAAAAAAAAATCCTACACTAGTTTTGGAACATTATCACTACAGTGAAAGAGCTAAAAGAGCAAACGAAAAAGTTAATTCATTTTTATTATGAAATAGGCTGAAATTACCTCCCCCCCCCAAAAAAAATCCTACACTAGTTTTGGAACATTATCACTACAGTGAAAGAGCTAAAAGAGCAAATCATCATGTACTCAACAGAATGACAGAACTTCAGAAAAAAAATTCTATACATAACAACCCAGTTCAAGTCTTCATTTTGGTGTCATAGTAGTCAAGACAATCACTAGCCTGTGTCCGTAAACCTAAGAAAAATTGTGTATTTGTGCTATCACAAAAAAAATTCTATACTTTACAAAATTTATATACGCAAATTCCCACAGTATTACACAAGTTGGTAAGAACTGCTTTCATGTAGTGGACAAATAACAATCATTGACACCTTAACTTTATGCAAAAAAAAAAAAAGAAAGAAAAGAAAATGCTACACTGTATTTTAAGAGAGGTTCGATAAGAAAGGTGTAAGGCCTAGCCAAGTAATTAAATTCATTAGAATTTAGAACCAAAAGCCATTAAATTCTACAAAAGCAAATAAATGCTTAAAGATACATTTTTACTCCACCTATAATAATGTCATTCTATCTTGATACAGGACTGAGGTCAGAGCACTCATATTTTAGAAATGAACACTAATGCCCTGAACCATTTGCTATATTAGTTATGTCCTTAAAAATAATTCAAGCAAAAATACTTCAGTAGAATAAAAATAGTTGGCTAGAATACACTAAGATAGTAAAAGAACTCAAGTTTCAAGGTGAATTTACACTTGCTGGCATTGGAAATTTAGAGGACTGTTCATTAAAAAGGAGTATGATAGCATATAATTTTTTTCAAGTTACATGCTAGCATAAAGTAGAAAATCAGAGTTTATTTACCTGACTATATTAATGAGTATTTCCTATGAATTCTTGAATTTTGATTAAACAGACAGTACTTTTTTGATATATTTTCTTTAGAATTATATTATTTGAATTGTGAATTACAATTAAATGAGATGTAAATCAGATAAATATTGGTGTGTAAGGCCTGCATATTCAAACTCACAATTCCCAATCCTGTCCCAGTCAAGCTATCCACTGTCTTCATACCTTTGTCCAGGCTGTTAAGCATGAAAAGAGAAATTCTTCATAACATGTTAGCTGGCTGCCAAAGAAATATGTGGCCCCAGCCTTTCCTGGGCTCTTTTCCCAAAACCCCTCAGCAGCTAATACAAACAACTACTACTCTCCTCAGTGGTCAATCTGAGCCCATTTACTCCTCTCTCGGCAGGCAGTCTGTCTCCTCCATTCACAACAGAACCTTCAGACACATACTCCTCCACTCCTCACTCAAATGTAACTCATTAGGGCAATATCAATTTACTTGGCTCATTCCAAATCTCCAGAATCCAGAATCACAAATGGGTCACAGTCAATGGTCAATAAAGGTTTGCTAAATGAACAAACAAATGAAATTCTTTTTCCTTCATCTTCAAAATCATCAATATTTTCATCAATCCTTACTACTTTTCCCACTGTCTCAGTACAAAGAAATTCTGCATTAAGTATGAGTGGATGGAAAGCGACCAGAAGTCTTTCTCCATCTCAGATTATGGCAACTCCATCATTTGAGTTCTTGGATAGAAAATATGGTCTTTCATCATTCCAAACCAAGGCGCAATGGTGCTCTGGAAATGTCCTCTCCCACCTCGGCCAAGCCATATTTTCCATGTACTCCACAAATTTTGTTCCTTCTGCCTATAATGATGCTTGTATCCACCATTATAAGAAATAGCCATTTCTTGATTCTACATCAGCCGTGAGCAGTCTATCATCTTTTTGCTTCTGCTAATCATCAAACTTATTTTACAAGTAGTAGATAATCATTGTTTCAGCTTCCTCATCTCCAATTTACTATTCTGCCCACTGACTTTTGGCTTACATTCCCATCACTCTACTAACACTGCTCGTGGTAAGTCCACCAATAAAACCCTATTTGCCAACTTAAATAGATTAGTTTTCTTCCTATTTCACTGTTTACTCTTTCTCAGTCTCTTTTGCAGGTTCTACTTAATCTTCCTGGCCAGCACACGTTAGGTACTTCAGGAGTGGAACTTTTGCATTTTCTATCTACATTCACTTTTTAAATAATCTTATCCAGTTACATGACTTTACAAACCACCTATATGTTCAAGACTCCCAGTTTTCTCTCTCCAGTCCAGATCTCTCTCCTGAACTCCTGACATTTATATGTAACTGTCCTCTTGACATTTCCATTCAAATAGCTAATAGGCATCTCAAATTAAATACAAGAGTACTTTAAAAGTTCATGAAAAGATTTGTATTATTTTTTAATTCTATTTTTCCACAAACTTTCTGAAGTACCCTCGTACATCCAACACTCAGGTCTGATTACCTCCAACCTCATCATTCCAGTTTTCACACATGAAATCACCTTTGACTCTTTGTCTCAACCCTACATTCAATCCTTCAGCATATCATGTTGATTCTATTATCAAAACATAACCCAAATATAACTACTTTTTACCAACTTTACAGCTGACCAAAGCCACCATAATCTCTCAACTGGATTATTACAACAATCTACTAACTGTTTTTCCCTACTTTCACCCTTACCTTACACAGTCTATTCACTATTCAGCAACCAGAATGAGCCTGTTAAAATGATCACTCATATGACATTTCTCAAAACCTTGTAATGGTATTCATCTCACTCACACTAAAAGCAGAAGTCCTTCCAATGGCCTACCAGACTCTACATGATCTGACCTCATCTCCCACTCACCTCTCCTTCACTCACTCTGCCCCATTACACTGTCCTTTGCTGTTCCTAGGATTCCCCAGGTGTGCTCCTGTCTCAAGGCTGTTATACTAATAATTCCCTCTGCCCAAAATGATTCCTGCCCACAGGACTTCTCTCCTTCAGATCTTTATTCATATGTCATCTCAGTGAGGGCATTCATTCCTCAATTAACCTACTACACTCTTATTTATTTACTTGATTGACTGTTGGTTGCCTTCACTAAAAAATAAATTCCATAAAGGTAAGGACTTTTATCTGTTTTGTTTACTGCTACATCTCCAGCACAGCAGTGCCTGGCTAATTGATTAGATGGAAGGATGAATGGAATAAATAATCTTTTTGAGTGAAAAATCTAAAATTCTCATTCGACAAGACATTCTGCATCATTGAAACTGTTGCTATTACTCTCCTCTTAAAACAGTCCCTCTCAATGCTCCATAAGAATATTCTCTGCTGCTCTACTTCTCTCTCTCTGACTGTTCTTCCTCTGCCTAGAGAAGGTTCTTTCCCCACTCTCAAATCTTTAAATATTGGTGCTTCCAGGGTTCAGTATTCAGCCAGTTTTCCTTCTCACTATACTTGCTTCCCTGGGTTGTTTCATCCATTCACACAAATTCAACTAACACCCACGCATTAATGACTGTCAAGTATTCATATTTAATATCAAGATAGCTCCAGAACGAGATCCATATTTGCAAGTCTGCTAGACAAACCCACCTAGAAACCGCAAATTCAGAAGGATCTCACTATATGGAATTATTTAGCTCCCATTCCAAATGTGCTCCTTCTCCCCACTTTCTCATATTATTTAATAGCCTCTGTCTCCTCACTTTTCCAAGCTAGGATTCATGGACATTTTTGATTTCTCTTTCTCTCACAATCCCCCCAAATCCACGCTACATTTTATCTGTAACCTCTATCATTCCACCTCTGAAACATTTCTCATATCCATTTAATTCCTACTTTCACTACTTACTTCAGGTCACTATTGCTTTTTTAAACCAGAGTATTCATTATTATGCTATACTGCTATAAAATCATAATATTAGAATAATTACTTATTGGAATGTCTGATTATTCCAATCGGACTGTAAATTCAAGAGCAGAGATCAAATTGTATCTATTTCTGTATCCTTAGATTTCATATACATATTATCATCTGCCAAATAATGAATGCTAAATTAATATTTGTTGAACTGAATAAAAACACTAAATACAAGGTCCTTCTAAGTTTCTCAGCAAAAACTATGCTTCAGATTATATTATTAATGAATAAGTGGCAGCATATCTTTTCTAAATCATCGAAGAAATTTACTAATTTAATCATCGTTATGATGGAGTTCTACCTAAGTAGGACAGAGACTTGGTATGAGAAGCTTGGATGTACTTGTTACTAAACTGTGACAAAGCAGACCATTACCAAAGTATAGCAGATTCAGAATGAGAGTATTTTCCTTAAGCCATCCTTAACTAAAAGCTAGAAGTTATTTTACGACTGCCGAAGCATGTCCTTAGAACATGAAAATCAACCAAAGTATAGCAGATTCAGAATGAGAGTATTTTCCTTAAGCCATCTTTAACTAAAAGCTAGAAGTTATTTTACGACTGCCGAAGCATGTCCTTAGAACATGAAAATCACATGATGAGTACCATCCGGGGACTGAAAGTCATTCCAGCCACTTTTATAGCTTGTTCAATAAATAAATTAATAAATAAATAAAGGTGTTCTTATTTTTAGCTGACTGCATTTTCAGTAACAATTTTTCCTTAAAAATACAGTCTAAGCAATTACACTAAAATTCAAATGGATATCTAATTCAAATGCAACTGTTTATTAAATTCTATGACAATCTAGCAGAGAAAACAATTATTTATCAAAGTAATTGTATGTATATATTTACCTTCTTGATTTGCTATTATAATAGATACTTCTATTCCTTAATTAAACATTCTTTTCAAATTCAACAATATTTCCTTAATTTCTACCTCTCTTAACTCAAAATTATTTGAGGATATGTAGTATTTTGTTTATCTATGAACACTATCTTAAGATAACGTTTTGAGGAACATGTAGAAACTTTGAATAACCAACAGGCCACATAGAATGGCTCAGAACAGATCACAAAGAATTATACCAATTAGTAGACTGCTCCACTCATCAGGAAAGATATGTAATACTCTATTCTGGTTGTATACATTAGTGTGTAATGATATTACAAGAAGAAAGTTCTTTATTAGTTTCAGGCAGAGAAATTTAAGCCCCCCCCCCCCCACTTGATTATACCGAGTAATTGGAACTGTCCCTTAACTATCTTTTCATATAATTGAGAAAAGACAATCACACTTTTTCCTTTATTAAGTAATACCAATCCCTTTTTTAAAAAACTCTACAATCAAATTTGAAATCATTTCTGTTTGTAATATGAACCCTTAATCATTTTTGTATGTTCCCCTTAATTAGGAAGGTCAAAATAAAAGCCAAACATAATGAAGCAAACACTAGCTACTTTCTTCAGAAAATTCTTCTTTAAAGGTATTCTATAACTTTATAAAACGTGCATTACTAGTTTTAAAATTAGAGACTAAAAACACTTCAAAGTGATTTCTTCATAAAGATAAAAACCTTTATTCATAACTGAATTATCTAGATGCTGAATATCTTCTCCTAGTTGTGTCATGAAAAACTTTACTTGCTTTATTTTATTAGAACTTCTCATGACACTTCTTCCTCACTGAGTATGTGCCCTTGTTTTCAAGGCACTGAGGAAGCTCACCTGGAATCAAAGCTTTTGATCTTAAACATTAGATGCTCTATTCCAATGACCAATGCCAATTTAGCTCAGATGATTACATAAAATATAAGTCCCAGTTCTCTTCTTTTCCAGCACCTGGAATAAGCCTTAAAGTGAACTATAGTCAGAAGATGGTAGTTTCCTGACTCCCTGAACCTATGAATTAATTTCCCCATTTCCAAATGGTTCTTAATATCCTTCCTCCTCCTCCTCTTCTTCTTTTTCCTGCTGCTGCTGCTATTCCTCCTCCTCCTTCTCTCTCTGTCACTCTCTCACACTCACACACACACACACACCTCAAGACCTCTTTCTTCTGTTTCATCAGTGGCTGCTATTTCACTGCTTCTATTCTCAGTTAACTCTTCTGCTTTCCTTTGCCTCTTTATTGACCATTATTTTCCCCTTGTTTCTTAATGCTTTTCTTTTAGATTCTGTCTCTAACTACACTTCTCATTATCTGTGAGAAACAGATTTCTAGTATTTTTATTTTTTTATTATTATTGTTACTGACATCACCAATCAATGAAAATATTGTTTCCTTGGGTTCTTTGGCTAGCAAATCAAGGGAAAAAAAAAAAATCCCACCAAAGTAACTAGAATCTACTCTTGTACTCTTTCGCATTCTCTCACTATTACTAGATGCATAGAGGGTGCTTCTACTCCCAAAGACTCTGTAGATTTGAGAATAAGGGAGAAACAAATACTGTTCCATACGCTTAAGGTTGTCAAATCCTTGCCTCCAGAAAATGAAGGCCTATACATATACAGCCACAATGGCTAGTGTTCACATTCCACCTACTCTTCAGAAATCTGCACCTTAAGCCAAACTATATAAGAAAAACAAAAACTGTCTTTCATAAGAAGGAATTAATTCAGGTGAATCAATAAATCTCTGCCAATGGTAAACACTTTTAAATATATAGTTTATGAGACACCAAATACTGTGATTGGCCTTTTAGAAAATACCACCACTAAATAGCACTGAGGAAATTATGCCACTTGTATTTTTAAAAACCATTCCAATGTATTATAAACCACCATGACAAAAATGAGAACTTCATTAGTTTAAATGATAGCTCTATAGCAATTTCCATCGTTTTATATAAAATGCTTGCTTTTCAAGTTAATAGTTTAAGTTATAGGCAGATAAATTTTAACTCAGTGTTATACTGCATATTTGCTTTAAAGTTTCATTTTTAAAAGAGTTATATTAGATATTCACTTTTTACAATTTTTTATTCTGAGAAAGTTTCAGGGCATAGTTGTACAAAGAACTTCTATTGAGCCTTTACCCAGATTCCCCAAGGGTTAACATTTTAGCACTTTTTTACCCTCTCTCCTACTCCCCATACACACACACACACACACACACACACACACAAAATCACTGGTCTTTTTCTGAACAATTTGAGAGCAAGCTGCAGATATGATGCCCCTACACCTCTCAACATGTCAGTTCATATTTCCTGAAAACAATAACTCTGGCAAATGGAATTACTGCATAAGTCTTCAAATCAGGAAATCAATCTAATACAACATTACTATCCAATCTACAGACCCTATTCCAAGTTTTACCAACTACGCCAACAATGTCACTTGTTCCTATCTGGTCCAAGATCCAATGAAGGAACATATCATGCATTTAGCTATTATATCTCTTCAGTCTCCTTCCACGTGGAACATAATATCTTCAGTTTTTCCCTGTCTTTCATGGTTTGAACAGTATTAAAGGACACAAGCATTTCGTTCTCTACAATGGCTCTCAATCTAGGACAATACAACATTTCCTTACAGCCAAACTCACATCATGAATTTTTAATAGGATTTCCCCAGAAATGATACTCTTCACAGCACAACACTCAGGAGGCATACAATATCAATACATCAAGTTGTTGTTTACTGCAAAAATGACACTTTCCCATTTTGCAGTCAGTTGAGTATTTGTGGGGAGATACTCAGAGATTATGCCAATATGCTGTTTCTCATAGAAGCTCCACACATCAGCTTTAACATCCTTTAATGACTCCTGCCTAATTCAACCAACACTCTGATGGTTGCCAAATGGTGATACACAATAACTTTTACAGATATTAGTAGGCGTTCTATGCTAAGAAAGAGATTTTTCTTCTCCCCCATGGTTTTCTAATTCATTTATATCACTATGAATGAATGGATTCCTATTTTATGTAATGGGTTATAATCAGTTACTATCATTATTTCTTTTTATGTTCAAATTGCTCATCATAAAAAGACTCTTTTTAGGCTCAAAGAGTTCAGCCACTTCAAGCTGGCTCCTCTGTATTTTGACACATCAGCATCATTTGTTGAACATTTCCTTACTCTCTGGCACAATAAGAAAGTCAAAGTTCATCTTGCATGTTCCCTGGCCTAATCCTTGAGTCAGCCTTACTTCCAAGGAGTCCTGATCCCTTTTAGGACACAATGGTATTTAGAAACCCACGTCCACGTACTTGGTATGATCATTGCTACTGGAGTGTCATTTTTTTTAGGCTGTCTAAGGGGACACAGCTAGAAAATATGTGCATGTGTATACAAGCACATACTATCTATATTACTATATCTGTCTGTTCATATACCTAAATATTGAAAAAAACATGGTTCATAATGATATCTCTAATTCCAATTGAACACCTCAGGGTTCTTTCTTACCTTCATCCTTTGCATATTTATAAATCTCTTCTCCAACAGTCTGAAGCACAGCTCTCATTATCCTCAATATATTCACTCATTTGCTCAACTGATTTACTTATTTGCTCAATGTAACCAATCTCCCAACCACACTAGCCCCTCCATGTTTGCTTCCCTATCAAGGCCTTGTCATTACTGGCATGCCAGTGCCTCCACACCTGGAAAAGAAGAGAAGGGAAAGGAAGAAAGATGGGGAAAAAAAATAGGACAGATGGGGAAGGAAGAAAGGAGAAGATGGGAAGGGAAGAAGAGGCAAGAGAAGGGAAAATGGAAAGGGAAACGGAAACGGAAAGGGAAAGGAAAGAAAAAAACGGGAAGCAGGTACTCACTTTTAAAACACCTTCCACAGCCATCTTCCCTTCATGTCCTAGTAAAATAGTGTATGGGTAAAGCCACTGAATTGCATGTTTGATTGACATCATAGGAAAGGAATTCTATTTAAGAGGAAAAATATATAGGAATGAGCAACATCTGACATAATCAGAAAATTTATCTGAAACGTACATATGACATTAAAATTGCCTTATAAACATAACCAATGGGTTTCTGGTATTTTTCCAGAAGTCTAAAAAAACAAATATAATTTCCTCTTCTCTTCCTATTTCATATCCATTCCTTGGGTAAGCACACCCACTCCCGTCTTTCATCTACCATATATGTGTTGATGGTTCCCAGGCTTCCGTGTCTAGTCCTAACCTCTTCCTTCATTCTAGACCTAAAGCTTCAATTGTCCATTACGCGTGACTATATGGACATCTAATAGATCCCCACTCGACATGTCTGAAACTGTACATATTTCCCTACTTTACTTATCCCAAAGTACTCATTCTCCTCCTTTATTCCTAATTTGAGTTAATCTCATGCACATTCACCTATCTTCACAGTTATATCTGTAAAGTTAGAAAGTATTCATCATTCTCAAATACTTCCCCCAAATCAAACTGCACTCTCATTTCTGTTCACCCTACTTTAGAAGATCTATTGACAGGAACAATAAGGGAAATTTCAATGTGGACTGTTCTCAAATACTTCCCCCAAATCAAACTGCACTCTCATTTCCGTTCACCCTACTTTAGAAGATCTATTGACAGGAACAATAAGGGAAATTTCAATGTGGACTGTCTATTAGATATAATAGAATTACTTTTAATATGGTACAGATGATGATAATGGTGTTGTGGTTATGTGGAAGAATGTTCTAATTCTTAGAAGTTACATACTGAAGTATTTAAGAATTCTGACTGCAATTTACTTAAAAATGGTTCAGGGAAAAAAAAGACAGAGAGAAAGGGAGAGTGAGGGAGCAACCAAATGCAGCAATATGTTAACAACTGGTCATACTAGGCGTAAGAATTATGGGTGTTTATTTTCCTATTTTCAACTTTTTCTAGACTTGCCAGTTCTGAGCAAAAACAAAAAGAATAAAAAATATATGGTTTAATAAACAGGAGGAGGAAAGCCCCAGGCAGCCCTCCCACCACCCACAAAGAAGACAAGAGAGCCTCCCATTACCAGGGACCTAGGCAAAAGTGCTGGGCAGTCCCCGCCCCCAGCCTGCAGAGAAGGCAAGAAAGCACCACAAACACTGCTTCCACGTGGGTGGTCAACCACAGCCACAGCTTCTGCCACCGCAAGGATGGCTCACCACCACAATAGCAGCCAGGACCACCCTCCAGGCAGTACACCACACACTGGACTGCACTGATACAAAGGGAGTTACCAGTGGAGACTACAAAAGCAGGAGGAAGTCTTTCTCCTCCAAGCCCACTCCAGAGTAATAGAAGAAACAACTGCTCTACCAAATGACCAGAAACCAATGTAGAGATACTAAAAAAAATTAAAAACAAACAAAAATTGTGGGAGTTCACCACCACACAACCAGCCCTGCAAGAAATTCTCAAGGGAGTCCTGCATTTGAAATCTGAAAAACGATAATCACTATCATGAATACAGGAGAAAGAACAAAATCTACTGGCGAAACAAAAATGCAAATGAGAAAGAGAAAGAAACTAAATCTTACCACCTCAAAAAACCAATAAACATTGAAGACGAATAGTAAAAGGGGAAGAAAGGAATAAAAGATACTTGATATATCTAAACAAAGACAGCCCAGCAGCCGCGGAGGTGAGCCAGGACCTGCACCGGCACCAGGGCTCAGTCTAAGGCCCCGGAGGGGAAGGGAAGCGCTCACAGCCCAGCAGCCACCAAGGTGAGCCAAGACCTTTGTAGCACCAGGGCTCAGTCCAAGGCCTGGGAGGGAAGCACCCACAGCCCAGCAGCTGCAGAGGAGAACCAAGACCTGTGTGGCACCAGGACCCAATCTAAGGCCCAGGAGGGAAAGGAAGCACTCACAGCCCAGCAGCCACGGAAGTGAGCCGAGACCTGTGTGGCACTGGGGCTCAGTCTAAGGCCCAGGAGGGAAGTGCCCATAGCCCAGTTGCTGATGAGGGTAGCAGAGACCCGCATGGCATGGGGGATCAGTCTAAGGCCCCAGGGGGAAGGGAAGCACACACAGCCCAGCAGGTGCTGAAGTGAGCCAAGACCTACACAGCATCAGGACTCAGTCTATGACCATGGAAAGCTGGAACAGGAGCCAAGGTAGTATAATATAGACACCACCACACCTTCTGTCACCACAAGGACTGTTCATCACAACAGTGGCAGCCAGGGCCACCCTACTGGCAACCTGCCACTCGTTTGACTACACTGATATAAGAAGACTCACCAGTAGATCCTGAAAATAGAGGAGGAAATCTTTATCCCCCCAGCCGACCCCAGAGTAATAGAAGAAGCAAAACCTCTACCAGATGACCAAACATCAATGAAAGAATACTAGAACTACAAACAAACAAGGACATATGACTCCACCAAAGGAACGTACTAACGCTCAAACTCCAAACTCCACAGAACAGGGAATCCTTGAAATGTCCGAAAAGGAGCTCCAAGCAATGATCTTAAGAAAGCTTGAAGAAATACAAGAAGACTCAATTAGAGAACACAAGGAAACAAGAAAAAATATCCAGAATATGAAGGAGGAAATTTACAAAGAGATTAATACCTTAAAAAAGAGTGTAGCAGAACTCCTAGAAATGAAAGATTCACTCAATGAAATAAAAACACAACAGAGAATTTGAGCAGCAGACTTGAGAAAGCAGAAGAAAGAATTTCAGATCTCGAAGATGGTCTTTTCAAAATAACGCAGGCAGATAAAAAAGAGGAAAAAAAGAATTAAAAATAATGAATAAAATCTAAGAGAGATAGCAGACAACCTCAAGCACTCTAACATCTGAATTGTGAGTATTCCAGAAGGGGAGGAGAAAGGAAAAGGCACTGAAAACCTATTCAAGGAAATAGTAACAGAAAACTTCCCAGGTATAGGGAGAGATGCAGATCTTCAGATCCAGAAAGCTCAAAGGTCCCCAAACAGACTCAAGTCCAAAAAGATCCTCTCTCTCTGCTCTCTCTGCTTTCACCATCTTGCAATGTGAGACCCCTGGGTTGCTGTCACCACCACTAGATGGACTTTGGACTTCCCAGCCTCAGAAACTGTTCTCCACACTTGCGGAAGTGGAAGAGAGAACCTCTGAACTTGAAGTTGGGCTGTTTGAAATAACACAAGCAGACAAAAAAAAAAGAAAAGAAAAAAGAATCAAAGGCATTGAAGAAAATCTGAAAGAGATATCAGACAACCTTGAGCGCTCAAATATCCGAGTCATGTGTATCCCAGAAGGGGGTATCCCTGAAGGGGAGGAAAAAGGAGATTGCATTGAAAACATATTCAATAAAATAGTGGCAGAAAACTTCCCAGATATAGGAAAAATCACGGATCTTCAGATCCAGGAAGCTGAACGATCTCCAAATGTATTCAACCCAAAAAGGTCCTCTCCAAGACATGTTATAGCCAAATTGGCAAAATTCAAAGACAAAGAGAGAATCTTAAGAGCTGCAAGAGAGAAGCGTCAAATCACCTCTAAGGGAGCCCCAATCAGGCTAGTATCAGACTTTTCATCACAAACCCTAAAAGCCAGAAAGGAATGGGATGATATATTCAAAATAATAAAAGCCAGAGATTGTCAACCAAGAATACTCTACCCTGCAAGGCTATCCTTCCAAAATGAAGGGCAAATAGTATATTTCTCAGACAAACAAAAACTGCAGGAGTTCACCACCACACGACCACCCTTATGAGAAATTCTCAAGGGAGTACTGGGTTTGGTTCATGGAAAAATAACCAGCACTCCCATAAAAACCCAAGAAAAATCTAAACCCACTAGTATAATAAAAATGGCACACATGAAGAGAATACGAACAAACAAAAAAGCTATCTACATCCTAAGGAACCAACAAACACAGAAAACAAACAGTAAATCAGAAAGCAAGGAACAAAAGACACCTAAGACAACCAAACAACCAATAAAATGCTAGGAATAAATCAACACCTTTCAATAACAACTCTTAATTTAAAAGGCATAAATTCCCCAATCAAAAGACACAGATTGGCTGACTGGATTAAAAAGGAGGACCCAACTATATGCTGCCTTCAAGAGACCACCTCACCCATAAAGACTCCCATAGACTAAGAGTGAAAGGATGGAAAAGATTTACCATGCAAACAGAGAAGAAAAAGGAGCT
>NW_007726587.1:573590-573933 GCF_000696425.1 Galeopterus variegatus | reverse complement strand
GGCTGCTGATCAAAAAACCAAAGTCACCGGAAACCCAACTCCTCGAGTCAGGAGTTGGAGGTCCAACGCGCAGCCGGAGAAGCGTCCGTGAAGCACCTGGGCTCCGCCGAGACTGCCACGCCGGTTCCTCTTTGCCGCGGCTTGAGCCGCAGCCACCGCCACCACCGGACGAGCGGTCATCTATTGTCTTTCCCCATGGCGAAAGTGCAGAGCTGCTCCGGATTGGCCCGCGGGGGAGCCCCGGGAGCCGCAGGGAAGTTCCATGGTGTCTGTGAAACCCCGCCACAATGAATAAACATAAAAGAAAAGACACCAGAAATACGAAAAATCAAGAAAGTACACC
>NW_007726587.1:572461-572724 GCF_000696425.1 Galeopterus variegatus | reverse complement strand
TCTGATCTTTGACAAAGGCACCAAGCCTATTCACTGGGGAAGAGACTGCCTCTTTAGCAAAAGGTGCTTAGAGAACTGGATATCAATATGCAGGAGAATGAAACTAGACCCATACATCTCACCATACACTAAAGTCAACTCAAAATGGATTAAAGAATTTAATACACACCCTGAAACAATAAAACTTCTTAAAGAAAACGTAGGAGAGACACTTCAGGAATTAGGTCTGGACCCAGACTTCATGAATAAGACCCCAAAAACAC
>NW_007726587.1:548723-571461 GCF_000696425.1 Galeopterus variegatus | reverse complement strand
CACACACACACACACACACACACACACCAAAAAAAAAAACTGGAGGGGGGGGGGGGGGGAAGACTTAACAACTACAACTCCTTTAAGTTGATACGACAAGCAAACAGAAAGGACTTTGTTGGGTGGGAGGGGGGACAGGGAGGAGGGAGGGCGGTTTCAGTAATGGTCCACAATAATCAACCTCATTGTATATCGACAAAATAAAATTAAAAAAAAAAAATCAAATCAGGTCAATAAAAAAAAAAAAACGCAAAATTATCCTCTCTGAGACATATCATAGTCAAATGTGCAAAGCTCAAAGACAAAGAGAGAATTTTAAAAGCAGCAAGAGAAAAGCATTGTCACCTGTAAGGGAACCCCCATCATACTAAAAGCAGACTTCTCAACTGAAACCCTACTGGCCAGAAGAAAGTGGAATGATAAATTCAAAACACTAAAAGAAAAAAAATTGCCAGCAAAGAATTCTTTACCAAGCAAGGCTCTCCATCAGAAATGAGGGAGAAATAGTGTATTTCCCAGAGAAACAAAAATTGCAGGAGTTCACCACCACATGACCAGCCCTGCAAGAAATTCTCAAGGGAGTCTTACATTTGGAATCTGAATAATGATGATCACTATCACAGATACACAAGAAAGAGCAAAACCTGTCATTAAAACGAAAATGCCAGTGAGGAAGAGTAAGAAGCTAAATCATGCCACCTCAAATTTCCAACACTGAAGAAGAGAAACAAAAGGGGAAGTAATGATCAAAAGATACATAAAACATCTAAACAGAAAGCAATTAAAAGACATAAATTAAACAATACCTGTCAATAACTCTCCTAAATGTGAATGGATTAAACTCCCCATTCAAAAGGCACAGATTGAATGACTGGATATGCCCATGTATATGCTGTTTTCAAGAGACCCATCTCACCTATAGAGACACACACAGACTAAAAGTGAAGGGATGGAAAAAGATATACCATGCAAACGGAAACCAAAACGAGCAGGAATAGCTATTCTTGTATCAGATAAAATAGACATTAAACCAAAAAGCATAGAGAGTCAAAGAAGGCCATTATATAATCATAAAAGGATCTATCCAGCTAGAAGACATAACAATCATAAATATGTATGTACCCAATACTGGAGCACCCAGATATATAAAGCAAACACTCAGACCTAAAGAAAGAAATAGTCCCTAATACATTAATAGTGGGTGACATGAACACCCCTCTCTCAGTATGGGACAGATCTTCCAGGCAACAAATCAACAAAGAGACACAGAATTTAAACTACACCTTAGACCAACTGGACCTGGTAGATATATATAGAACATTTCACCCAAAAACTAAAGAATATGCTTTCTTCTCATCAGCACAAGGAACATTCTCCAGGACAGAACACATACTAGATCACAAATCTAGTCTTAGCAAATTTTAAAAAACTGAAATCATTCCAAGTATTTTTTCACACCACAATGGATTAAAACTGGAAATCAATAACAAGCAAAACCCTGGAAGCTATACAAATATGTGGAAACCAAACAATATGTTCCTGAATGACCTATAAGTCCAAGAAAAAATTAAACAGGAAATCAAAAAATTTCTTGAAACTAGAGGAGTTTCAGTCAAGATGGCAGAACAGACGGTCCCCAGCGTGACTCTCTCCCACAAATCAACCAATTTACAACTATAAAAATGTAACAACAGCCAAGCTGGGGTCTCTGGAACTCAGGGGAAGAGGAGGAGAGACCTACGGAGTTCATGAAGGGGGAGAAGCCATGTTGAGAGAAAGAAAAAATGGCTAGGAGCATTTGGGGCTGTGGCCGCTTTAAGGTTGGAACTGCTGAGTGCATGGAGCAGGAGCCAGCAGAAGCCAAAGCTGTGCCCTTCGGATGGAGTTCCTTGGAGACGGCAGGGGAGAAGAGGACCTTAATGGACCCCAGCAAAAACACTAATAGGGTTCCTGTGGACCCACACAGGAGGAGCCAGAGCAGCTGAACAAAGGGAGCCATTGAGAGGTCGGTGAGTCATTGCAAGGGACCAGCACAGGGCCCATCCCATGGGAAGTGTTTGGAGCACAGGCAGTGGGGGAGACAGGCCCACTAGGAAAACACTGGGACACAGCGAGGACAGCCAATCTGCCCCCCAATCAGTGCAGGAACACTCAGAGGAGACTAGGCGGGAATGCAAAATTGCATGAGGTGCAGTTTGATGATAAGATTCAGGCCCGGCTCAGAGTTTCTACACAATCCAGGTACACCAGGACTCCGGAGAGCCAGAAATACCTATAAGGCAACCATTAAATCCTGAGCTGCACAAAAAGTCTTCCCTAGGGAAACAGCAGCAAAGTAGCAATTTAGCTCAACAACACAGCTCAAGTACTGGTTCCCATAGGAAGTTCCCCATTTTAGAAGTAAGGAAAGGAAAAAAATTAGTTCTGGCCCATGCACACCACCATTGCCTCAGGGCCCACCAGGGGACCTGAGGCATGGAAGCAGGGACCAGACCCCCTGCCCACATCCAGGCACACCACCATCACCGTGGGGCCCACCCGGGGACCTGAGTCATGCAACTGGGGACTGGACCCCCCACCCACACCCAGGCATACCACCAGCGCCTCAGGGCCCTGCCCAGGAGCCCAGGACATGGATCTGGGAACCAGACCCCTCCACCCACAACCAGGCACACTGCCAGCTCCTCGGGGCCCGGGGACCTGAGTCATGCAACTGGGGACTGGACCCCCCACCCACACCCAGGCATACCACCAGCACCTCAGGGCCCTGCCCAGGAGCCCAGGACATGGATCTGGGAACCAGACCCCTCCACCCACAACCAGGCACACTGCCAGCTCCTCGGGGCCCGCCCAGGGATCTGAGGCACAGAGCCAGGGACCAGACTCCCCAGCCAGGCACACCACCAGCACCAAGGAGCATGCCAAAAACATCACCTCCATGTGGCCCACCACAGTAACCACAGCTGCCGTGTAAGTGGCTAGATGTCACAACCACCATGCAGATGGTCTGCCAGCCACTGTAGTGCACTGACACAAGGAGAGTCACCAGCAGAGACCAAAGAAAAGAAGAGGATGTCTCTCTCCACAAAGCCCATTCCAGAGTGACAGAAGAAACATCTGCTCTATGATAATATTGGGGGACCTGAACACACCTTTCAGGACCAGACAGATCATCTTGGCAACAAATCAACAGAGTAACCATTACTCTTTTAGAGGGAGAGAAGGAATCTAGGGTTATCAGTGGTGGGAGGAGGGTGGGAGAGGGGGATATGGAGAGATTGGACAAGGGGCATAAAGAATAAGTACAATTTGTAACAATATACATACTAGTAATGTTGATTTGATCAACATATGTCAACATTGAATCCCAAAAATATGTATACTTAATTACAATTCAATAAAAAAAAAAAATTCTTGAAACTAATGAAAATAAACAGACATCATAGCAAAACCTGTGGGATACTGCAAAAGCAGTACTAACAGGCAAATTAATGGCAATAAATGCTTACATCAAAAGAATGGAAAGACTTCAATTAAATGATCTAACACTACACTTCAAAGAATTCAAAAAACAACAACAATCTGTAGTAGACAGAAAGAAATAAGATCAGAGCAGAACTAAATGAAACAGACACCCCCAAAATGATAGAAAAGATCAACAAAACAAAAAGTTGGTGTATTAGTTCGTTTGTGTTGCTCATTATAGAATATATCAAACTGGGCGATTTATACAGAAAATGAAATTTATTGCTTACAGTTTCTGAGGCTGGGAAGTCCAAAGTCCATCTGGTGGTGGCGATAGTGACCTAGGGGTCTCAAATTGCGAGATGGTGGAAGCAGAGAGAGCAGAGAGAGAGAGAAAGACAGACTCTCCTCTTCTTTTAAAGCCCTCAGAACCACACCCCTGACCACCATTTCTAATCCATTCTCTACTGCATGGTCCTACAGTCCAATCACCTCTTTAAGCCTCCACCTTTCAATTTCCATAATAGGATTTCCCACCCTGTTAACAGTCACAGTGTGGTCTAAGTTTCTAATACATAAAACATGGGAGATACAATTCAAGCTTGAATAGGTTTTGGGGGGACATAATTCAATCCACTCCAGTTGGTTTTTCAAGAAGATAAATAAAATAGACAAACTAGGTTTGTCTATTAGCTAGGTTAACAAAAAAAAGAAAAGACCAAAATAACAAAAATCAGAAATGAAAGGGAGACATTACAACCGATACCACAGAAATATGATGAATCATTAGAAACTATCATAAACAACTGTATGACAACAAATATGAAAACCTGGAAGAAAAGGATAAGTTTCTGGACACATACAAACTACCAACACTGAACCAAGAAGAGACAGAAAGCCAGAACAGACCAATAAGAAGCAATAAGATTGAAGCAGTAATCAGCAATCTTCCAACAAAGAAAAGCCTGCATCCAGATGGCTTTACAGTTGAATTCTACCAAACCTTTAAAGAGGAATTAATACAAATTCTCCTCAAACTATTCCAAAAATTGAAACAGATGCCATTCTCTCAAACCCATTCTATGAGGCCAACATAACTCTGATACCAAAACCAGATAAAGACACAACAAAAAAAAGAAAATTACAGGCCAATATCCTCGATGAACATAGATGCAAAAATCCTCAACAAAATATTAACAATCAGAATACAGCAACACATCAAAAAAATTATACACCATGATCAAGTGAGATTCGATATTAACAATCAGAATACAGCAACACATCAAAAAAATTATACACCATGATCAAGTGAGATTTGTCCCAGGGATACAAGGATGGTTCAACATATGAAAGTCAATAAATGTGATATATCACATCAACAAAATCAATGACAAAAACTATATGATTATCTCAATAGATGCAGAAAAAGCATTTGATAAAATTCAACATCCCTTCATGGTAAAGACTCTGAACAAATTAGGCATAGAAGGAAAGTATCTCAACACAGTAAAAGCCATGTATGACAAGCCCACCGCCAGTATCATTCTGAATGGGGAAAAACTGAAGGCTTCTCCCCTAAAAACAGGAACAAGACAAGGATGTTCACTCTCACCACTTCTATTTAACATAGTACTGGAGGTACTAGCCAGAGCAATCAGGCAAGAGAAAGAAATAAAGGGCATCCAGATCAGAAAACATGAATTCAAACTGTCCCTATTTGCAGATAACATGATCCAAGATATAGAAAAACCTAAAGACTCTATCAAAATACTCCTAGAGGTGGTTAATAATTTCAGTAACATTGCAGGACACAAAATAAATGCCCCCAAATCAGTTTCATTTCTATTCTCCAATAATGAGCTAACAGAAAGAAAAATCAAGGAAGTAAGCCCATTTACAACAGTCACAAAAAAATAAAATACCTAGGAATCAATTTAACCAAGGAGGTGAAAGATCTCTACAATGAGAACTACAAACCACTACTGATAGAAATTAAAGAAGACACAAAAAGATGGAAAGACTTTCCACACTCTTGGACTGCACAACTTAACATTGTGAAAATGTCTATACTACCCAAAGCAATCTACAGATTCAATGCAATCACCAATAAAATACCAATGACATTCTTCACAGAAATGGAAGAAACAATCTCAACATTCATATGGAACAACAAAAGACCCCAAATACCCAAAGCAATCCTGAGCAAAAAAAAATAAAGCCGGAGGCATAACACTACCTGACTTCAAATTATACTACAAAGTTATAGTAACCAGAGCAGCATGGTACTGGCATAAAAATAGACACTTGGATCAGTGGAGTGGAATAGAGAACCCCAAAATCAACTCACATACTTACAGCCAGCTGATCTCTGCCAAAGGCAACAAGAACATTCACTGGGGAAAAGACTGTCTCTTCAACAAACAGTACTAGGAAAATTGGACATACATATGCAAAAGAATGAAACTAGATCCATACCTCTGGCCATATACCCAAACCAACTCAAAATGGATTAAAGATGTAGGTATAAGACCTGAAACCATACAACTACTAAAAGAAAACATAGGGGAAACATTCCAGGAAGTAGGACTGGGCAAAGAATTGATGAATAACACTCCAAAAGCACAAGCAATAAAAGAAAAAATAAATAAATGGGATTATATCAAAGTAAAAAGCTTCTGCATAGCAAAGGAAACAATCAACAGAGTGGAAAGACAACCTGCAGAATGGGAGAAAACACTTGTAAACTGCACATCAGACAAGGAATTAATATATCCAGAATATACAAGGAACTCAAACAACTTCTCTGTAAAAAACAAACACTACAATTAAAAAATGGGCAAAGGAGTTGAATAGACATTTTTCAAAGGAAGCCATCCAAATGGCCAACAGGTACATGAAGAAATGCTCAGCATCACTAATCATTGGGGAAATGCAAGCCAAAACCATGTAGAGATACCATCTTAACCCAGTTAAAACAAATGCTGATGAGGATGTGGAGAAAGGAGAACTCTTCTACACTATGTTGGGACTATAAATTAGTACAACCACTATGGAAAACAGTATGGAGTTTTCTCAAACAACTACAGACAGAACTACCATATAATCCAACAATCCCACTTCTGGGTATATACCAAAAGGAAGGAAATCATCATGGTGAAGGGATATCTGCACTTCCACATTCATCGCCGCTCTGTTTACAACAGTTAAGAGCTGGAAACAACTTAAATGTCCATCAACAAATGACTGGATAAGGAAAATGTGGTATACATACACACAATGGAATACTACTCAGCTATTAAAAAGAATGAAATTCTGCCATTCACAGCAATATGGATGAACTTGGAAAAAATCATGTTAAGTGAAACAACCCAGGCACAGAAAGAGAAATATACATGTCCTCACTCATAAGTGGGAGCTGAATAAGAAAGAAAGAGAATGAAAAAACAGAAACCACAATAATATATTGAACTTTTAGAAAGCGAGAACAGGGCCGGCCCGGTGGCGCACTGCTACACTGCGCCGCTTGGGAGTGTGGTGGCACTCCCGCTGAGGGTTCGGATCCCACATACAGACGAGCTGCTCACTGGCTGAGCGAGGCGCAGATGCAACACCGAGGGTTGCGATCCCGTTGCCGTTGCCGGTCCCGGTCCGGTCCGGTCCGGGCGCGACACTGAGGGTTGCGATCCATTGCCAGTCACGAAAAAAGACAAAAAGGGAAAAAAAAAAAAAAAAAAAAAGAAAGCGAGAACAGAACTGTGGTCTAGAAGTGGAAAGGGTTGGGGGTTAATGAGAAATTAATGAGAAATTGGTTAATGGACACAAAGAATGATTACGTATTATAATGATGAATAAGCCAACTATCCTGATTTGACCATCACATATTTTACACAACTACTGATAGTAAACTTTGTACTCCACAAATATGTATAATTGATTATGCTTCAATTTATGGTTAATGGACACAAAGAATGATTACGTATTATAATGATGAATAAGCCAACTATCCTGATTGACCATCACATATTTTACACAACTACTGATAGTAAACTTTGTACTCCACAAATATGTATAATTGATTATGCTTCAATTTAAAAAAAAGTAGTATATAGCATATTACAGCAAAAAAATAAAATATACATAAATAAAAATAAGAGTGTCTTGCCTAAGGCGGTGTCCCCACTACCTTGGATGATGCGCTCCTCAGCAGGGTCTTACTGAGTGTTACAACAGCCTCCTATTGGTTCCCCATACATCCAGGCTCTCCCCAGTTGCAAACAGAGGTGTCTTCCTTAAACACAAATCTGATCATCTCAGACCCCACCTACTTCACAACATCTGATGGGCCACTTCTACAGCATAAAATCCAGGCAACTTCACTCATCATGCTAAACACATCACAGTAGGGTTCTAACCTTTCTTTCCACCACACTCACTTACACACTTATTCTCATTCCCCAAACATACCAGGCCCTTCTGTGGTTGAACATCTTTGTTTGTGCTGTGCCCTTTGCCCAGAAGGCTTTTCCATCACTCCAGACACACCTGCCATGCCCTTTGTGAAACGGTATTGGACAATGACTGTGCTCCACCAAATCCCTCAGATCTATTTATATTCTTTCTGTGTGCTTCCCAGCTTTCTAACAGCTAGCTGCTGAGGGTCTTTTTAAGAAGTTTGCCCTTGGGGTCCTGGAGCCAGCTTTGCTCACAGGCTGGGAGAGCAGCTAGTGCCTGGAAATCTGTGTCCTCTGGGATGACCATTAACAAATGGGTGATAGAGTGTGAAAACCCCAGATCCCCAGCCTCAGGCAGCTCTGAGGCCTACCTGACTCTGCAGCATGCCCCTTACATGATCAGACTGAAGCCTTCCTTCCCTCTGTGGAAATTTTACTGAGATTGCAAGTCTACTGCCTCCTACTCCAAAGCTACTAGCTTTTAGGGGCTCAGAACATGTCCTTGGTTTCTCTACAGTTTACTGCACTGCACAACAAATTAGTCTCAGGCCTTGTAATATTTATAAAAGAATATAAGGCAAACTGAAGTGGTTAATCCCCAATGATTAACTTTCAAATTTTCTTTGCTTCATTTGGGTATACCAGTCATTAATTTACTTTTTACATACCAGAACTTGAACCGCAGCTGGTAAACTATCTAAAGGAAAATCTGGAAGTCCAAGAGTAGAAGATTCTTGGGAACAGAGAGTTGTGGCAAAAGACAAGAGCTGAGAAACTCTAGGGGGAAAAATGATATTAAATTTTATTCTAATAGTTTTAAAATATAAAATGTATAAATCCATTAAATATAAAATAGCTGGGCAAAGGTAATCCCCACTATTAATTCTTAAAGAACATTGGCTTCATACATAATATGAAAACATAATATAAAACTCAGAAACTGACTAGATGTACAGATATATTTCCTAAATTCATCACAATATGAAGTTTTTCACAACCAAGCCCAAATCTACTCTACCAGCCTCATAGCCCACCTTACTCAATCCCAAACCTAAACTCTAGACACCAGGAGCTTTTTATAGTCCTAAAAACAAGGCATAAACTCTCATATCTCATGCTTTCAAAAAAAATGTCATAGAATTCCTCAATTCCATTCTCTATCTGCAAAAGCCTATTCATTATTTAGGACTCATTTCAAATGCCAACGTCTTTGTGAAGCCCTTATAAAGTCTCAAACACAAATAGCCCTAATATTCTGAAATTATGGCACTTCCTACACTATGTTAAAGTAAACTATCCACATACATTTCAACTTTATTAGATCTTAAGTTTCTTGTCATCAAAGATCATATATTAATTTTATCCCAACACTTATCAAACCTCTTAATACTGAAAAATTCTTCAGAGAACAGTTGTTGGATGAATGAATGAATCGATCAATCAATAAACAGGTAAAACAAATTCAATGTTAAGTTTCCAGATATTTATAAAAATATACTTACTTCTCAGCAGAAACATTGGCTCCAACTGAATACAATAGTTTAAGTTGGTCCTAAAACAACACAGAAACATATAAAGTCAATTAACAAGTAATGTAACAGATTAAACGCAAATGTTTTATAGATACATTCCAACCTTTTAATTAAGCAGACACTGAGCTGACAAGTTAGCTCACTTGGTTAGAGCATGATGCTGATAACACCAAGGTCAACGGTTTGGACTGCCATGCTGGCCAGCCACAAAAAGAAAAAAAGAAAAAAGAAAGAAAGAATGGGCCGGCCCTGTGGTGCGCTCGGGAGAGTGCAGCGACACTCCTGCCGCGGGTTCGGATCCTATATAGGAATGGCCGGTGCGCTCACTGGCTGAGCGCGGTGCGGGCGACACCACACCAAGGGTTGCGATCCCCTTACCGGTCACGAAAAAGAAAAAAAAAAAAAAAGAAAGAAAGAAGCAGACACTAAATAACTAATAGCAAAAAACCATTTCTTTACACATTTCATTTTATAAAAGAGAAGTCATACTTTTTTAGAAAACTTTCAGGCAAATAATGCCACAATAACTTTTCTTCCTACTTTCTGGGAGATTTTCTTCACCCTATTATCCTTTTTCCTTTCCATTAACTACTGATGAAGACATCTAAAAACATAGTAACATTTTTATTCAATTGAATTTCTTGTTATAAATAGAAAAACTGTTTAAAAAATAAATTGCCCTTTTTCATACTTACCTTGAAGGGGAGATAATAAATATCTCTGGCTTGAAATCGAGAACGGAGAGGGGGGTCTAATGAATTCCCAGAGTACCTTGGCACTGGCAAGCCCAATGCAATCACTCGGAAATTTTCACTAACTCGGACAATCTTCCAAGCATCCAACTCTGTTTTGGTATGCTCCTAGAAAAGTAAGAGGTAAAAAAAAAAAAACTACAGCATAAATGATATAGATTACAATTTCAAGAGCTACCAGGCCAAGGATCTTAGACACTGTTGAGAAAACTGTATCTGAGAACACTCTCAAAACCAAACTGTCAAGGAAGGGAGCAAAGTGACATCGGAGTCAGGATGCCAGGAAGGCTCATAACATAAAGACATGTTGGGAAGGAAAAGCAGCTAATATACCAACAAACAAAGAAGACCTGGGTCAGACCTCAAGCCCTAGTCAGTAACACAGAGCAACAGAATTAGGAAGGTAAGGAAAATACACAACTAGATATTTTTAAAAATGTAGTCCTAGGGCCGGCCCGGTGGTGCACTGGAGAGTGTGCTGCTTAGGAGCGCGGCAGTGCTCCCGCCGAGGGTTCGGATCCCATGTGGAGACCGGTTCCCGCTCACTGGCTGAGCGCGGTGTGGGCGCAACACAGAGGGTTGCGATCCCATTGCCGGTCCCCGGTACGGGCGCGACACCAAGGGTTGTGATCCCGTTACCGGTCAGTAAAAAAGACAAAAAAAGGAAAAAAAAAAAAGAAAATGTAGTCCTAGAGGGGCAGACCATTTCAAAGCAGATTGCCCACAGACCTTAAATAGATGACTATGTTTATAGGCATTTTTCTAGCAAGGCATATTACTAGTAATAACTAACATATTTCGATAATTTACTACATGGTAAGCATGTTCCGTGAATTTTTCTCATTTAACTTTCACTAGAATCCAAATAGACACTCAATCTCCTTTTTATATGAATGAACAAACTGAAGGTCAAAGGAGTTATACAGCTTGCCAATGGTCCTGCAACTAGCTATGGTGGAGCTGAGAGAATGGAAACAGTATAGGATGTAGAATCACAAATCCTGGCTCAACTGCTTGATGCACACTCTACCTAAATGACCAAAGGCATGTTATTATACCCTTGGAGCTCAGCCCTCTCATTCAAAAATGGAAATAATATCACTTAGATTAATATGACTGCTATAAAAACTAAATAGGAGAATGTACATGAAAGCAACTGGTCCACAGCAAGCACCTGTTAAATGTCATTTCCTTCCTCCTGTGCCTCACTCTATCAATGGTTCTTCATGGCATTCAGCAGTAGGTTCCATTGCTTACAAAATTTATATGAATGCACATATGTACATTAGAAGACAAAGGTCCACAGCTTTTAACAGATCTTCAGAGGAAACAGCCCATATGATATTGTAGAAACTCTTAAGAGCTTTCCTGGAAGGATTCGTGTCTGATTCTCTCAGTCTCAGCAACAACTGCACACCCGTCCCCTGGACCTGCCTTCCGTGATCCTGTGCTCCAAAACCCATCTCACAACTGCAGCTCTCCAAACACATCATGGTGCCTCACCAACACTGTTCCATTTGTTTGGAACGCCCTTTTCACTTTGCTCAGCATAAACACAAGTATCACTCAAAGCTCAGCACAAACAACACCTTCATAAAAATAGGCTTTTGTCTGATCCCTTCCCCCAACTTCTTAGAACCACTTTTGTAGCCCTTCACTGTATTCTACATAAGCTTCTATCACTAGTCATTTGAACATTTACTGCTATACATGACTGCTTCATGCTAGATCTAAGCTCTTGAGACAAATATTACCTAGTATAATAGCATAAATGTTTCTTGATAGATTACATGAATTTTTAAAATAAGCATTTCAACTATAATCAAAATCACAAATCTACCTTTAATTAAAGATTGACAGTATGATGACACTATGTCACACTCACTAGAGAACAAGAATCTAGATCTAGTCCTGTCTGAGAAACCAAGAGAACAATCTTTACAAAGCAAAATATTCCTATTTTCCATTTACCTAAAAATGATAATCAGAATATAAATAAGGTTTATACAAATTGATTGTATCTATTTCCAAAATAACAAAATTCTACTACAATTACGTCTATAAAACCAGTAACATTTTAATAAGTAGAATTTAAATGATGGTGTTGGCATCTTTTTACCATAGAAATTATCTTAAGATGGTAGTGTTTTGTGAAGGGATCTTGCCTATATTCTATGAGGTTCTCATGAGACAGATTCTATGAATATAGAAATAACATTTACTGATAAAAATTATGCATTTATATTGATATTTACTTTGGGAAAAAACACTGAAGTAGATCCTTCACACTTAATAATAATAAGCATTTCTTGTGTACTAAAACCCTTTTGATCCCCATATTGCAAATTCCTATCCAAAGTAACATGTTCAATAACTTTGCACAGAGTTCTACTATAAGAATAAAGGGGCAAATAGTTATTTTGTAATTAGAAAGTGTCTAAAGAGAAAACATTCTGAATAATATCCACCTACTTGTAAAAACAAATAAAAATAGCTTTCATTTCAGAAATTAAACAGTAACAATATAAATGAAGAAATTTAACTTTTTTTATTGATTAAATCTTTGATTATCCCCTTCTAGTTATATCACCATGAGATGATCTGTAGATAGATCTGGAAAAAATGACTACAGTGTACAATAAAAACACCATCTAGAAACTTCCATATACTGTAAAGAAACAGACTGCTGATAGGGTTGCGGAGAAACTGACTCATACAGTGGGAATCAGAAAGAGATACTCCTGGACCTGCCAGCCATGGAGCATTAGTTCAGTCAGACCCTCTGGTGTCAACATCTATTATTTAGTGCCTAGTATGTTCTGGACTTGTATTAGCACCCTGGGAGCAAGATCAAGAAGTATAAGACATGGATCCTGCTCTTGAACAATTTGAAACCAACTTGGAGTAGTAAGATTAGCCCATATGAATCTCTACAAAACAAGTGTGAGAGAGACTCTAAGTCCTAGAATGTAGAGCAAAGCAATCAGTCACAGAAGGCTGAGTTAGCCAGAGTGCTCCAGTGTGGTGCAGTTTGAGCTGAATGAAGGCTGAGTATCTTCTTATCATTTGTGACATTACATGACCCCTAATCCAAAGGCTTTGAAGAGCCCTACATTCCCTAGTTGTTGCCTCTTTATATGCACGTGTATAACAGCATTTAATCATTTTATTGCACTTATTCATTCACTCAACGAATAGTTACTAATCACCTACCATGCGCCAGGCATTGATACAGGAGCTTGAGATAATAACAGTAACAAAAATCCCTGCCCTTGTGAAATTTATATTCTAGTTGGGAGAGGCAGACAATGAACTAAAAGCACAACACATAAGTAAGTTACCTAGAATGTTAGAAGACAGCCTGGAAGAAAATAGAGCAGGGTAAGGGAGTACAAAGGCAGAGAGAAAATTGCAATTTTAAATAGACGGGTCAGGCAGGCTTCATTGATAATGCAACATTTGAGTAAACACTTGAAAGAGGTGCATGAGTAAGCCAAGCAGATATCTGGGAGAAAACCACTCTGGGAAGAAGGAAGTGCCTGTGCAAAGGCTAGAAAGTAGGAGAATGCCTACTTAGAATGTTTAAGGTATAGTAAAGAGAATACCAGTAGCTGGAGTGGAGTAAAAGCAGGGGAGGATAGAAGGAGATAAGGCAAGAGGTATAATGGTCCAAATCACATAGGGTGCTGTATTCTTTTTTTTTTTTTTCCTTTTTGTCTTTTTTCATGACCGGTAACGGGATCGCAACCCTCAGTGTCGCACCCATACCACGACTGGCAACGGGATCGCAACCCTTGGTGTCGCGCCCGCAGCGCGCTCAACCAGTGAGCGGACCGGTCTCTATATGGGATCCAAACCCTCGGCGGGAGCGCCGCTGCACTCCCAAACGCCGCACTCTACCAAGTGCGCCACCGGGCTGGCCCCAGTGTGCTGTATTCTACTGAAAGGACTTTGGATTTTAGTCTGAGCGGAACAGGAAGCCATTGGGGTTAGAGCACAGGAGTGACGCAGTCTGACTCATGTTTAATAGAGATCACTGACTGCTGTGTTGAGAACAACATGGTGGGGAAGAAAGGATGGAAGCAGGGAGTCCAGTTAGGAGGTTCCTATAACAACCCAGGCATGAGATGCTGGTGGCTTGGATCATAAGGGTAACATAAATATTTTATTCATTTCTGTCAATACCAACTGGACTTTGAGCTCCATGTGTCTAAGAACTGGACTTTATTCATCTTTGTATCCCTGATGCCCAGCACTGTCTAGAAATCATTAGGCTTTTAGTTAATAGAAGTTGAGAGAAGGAAAAGAAAAATGGTGACAGAAAAGGAGGGAAAAGAGGAGAAAAATGAGAAAGAGAGAATAGTTACTACACCAAACAAAAAATAAAGTAAAACTTAGGCAGTCTTCTGACATAGTCTGCAAACAGAATAATCATGTAAAACTGCACACTCATGATTTTACTTCAGCAATTTGCCAAAGATAAGGACCACCTGAACATTTTTGTCCTGATTCCCATAGAACCACGTCTTATACAACAAAATGGCATTACCCACAGCTTGACAACAAAGACAAAGCAGCCAGATTTTTCTTCTCTTACTTGGAGAAGTTTGTCATAACGCTCGGCAGACATCAGGAATCGTCCATCTTCAAGCTGCATCTCCCTGTTTTCCAGCAAGTTATTCAAAACTGGCAGAACATTCCTCTCTGCCTTTTCCAAGCCTTCCAAAATGAGAGTTCTGCCTTCTGTGGCTGCACGAACTGCACACTATTTCCAAGAAACACAAAAACAAAATGAGAATATTAAAAATAACAGAGCCTGGCCTAATTTTATTTTTAATGCAAATTAAATTTGGAGTTCTTGTTATAGCGACCAGGAATAAGAAAAGCTGGCTTCCAGATCTTGGTTTTGCTTTTTCTGCGTATATGATGTTAGGTAAGTGATTTTACCTCTTTGGGTCTGTTTATACATTTGTGAAATGAAGAGATTGGAAGAGATGATTTCTAAGGTTCCTTTCAGCTTTAACATTTTAGATTATATACCCAATGAAATAGAAAAATAACAGCTATCTATGAACGGATAACATAATTAAACAAGGGAACAGATTCTTTAATAGAAAAGAGAATGAAAATAACAATCAGCCCTATCCATTCCACAAGCTCCTTGGGGACTGTAACGACTTGTGAGTCATTACCAAGATGAATTCAGGTTTAGTATGATGCTAGATGCTGACATTACACACTTAGCAAAATAGAAAGAGTCAGGTTTTACATAGGCCTACAGAAGACTGATGTAACTACTACTCTAAGTCTTCCATAAAATGTTAAGAAAATTACTAACAGAGAAAAATAGGAAATAACATAGACCCCCCAAAAATATGATAGGAAAACTGTAACACAAAAAAAATTACTACAGATGTAAAAAAAAATTCTCCTTCAGCTGACAAGTCCTGTACAACATAGGAAAATAAACTACTCTCTGGTCAAAATCCTTGAAAATTTGCTAAAAAAGGAAAACCTCAGTCATGATCTCCAGTGCATTCAACAACAGACAGAGGATTAACAATGCTAAATTTATATTATCACTCCCTCATTAAAAGTCATCTTTGTCCTCCATCACACTGCATTCTCCGAGAAAAACTGTTTCTCCTTTCCTGCTTGTCCATTAAATGTAGATTATGCCCAGTATTATATCCTTAACCCATAGCTCTTCTTACTCTTCAAGATCATTCCTGAGTAATCTTATTCAATCACAGTTCCAACCTCACCTTTATGCTAATGACTCCCCAATCTCAAGCTCTCCCAAGCTTCAGAACCATATAGTCCCATCACATGGATGTCTCCAACCAGACCCCATAAGCACCTCGGGCTCCTATGTATAACACTAAATATATCTTATTTTCTCTAAAACCTGCTTCTCCTCTTTCACTTTTTATTTAAGGTGGGAGCACCATTCACCCATGCCAGAACCCTTGATTCTTATCTCACCTCCTCCATTCAGTTTATCACTATGTCCTGATGATGTAACCTTAATATTTCTTGAACTTATTCCCGTCTACTCCTCTAGTTCAGGCCTTTCTTACATCTCAGATCTCTTCCTTAGTAGTCCAAGCCCCTTAATTTGGCACATAAACCTATCACAATGTGGCATCTACCTACCTCTCCAACAACATAACCATTAGTTGCTACACATGGGGTATTTTTGTGACAATAAGCTGCTGTGATTTCCCCCTACACATGTATATACCATACTGCTTTATTAGAATATATCTGTGTTTTACTAGAAAATATCTGTGTCTTTACTAAACATCTGTGTCTGACCCCTTTACTTAAAATTCAATTTTCCCTTTAGTAATTAGCCCAAAAAAGGTCTGAATGCATGAAGGGAGAAAAACATATCTATTTCTTTAAGCCTTAATATACAAAGAAATTTCTGTAGTAGCAAAGCACTGGTTTTCCATGTGTGTAAGAAAAAACAGACATTGCTTAAACAAGCTTGCATACTGTCTCCTTATACTAAACTGTTGAATTTTACACTGTTTAATAAAAGTTAGTTTATTTCAAGTGTCTATGTACTACTGTAAGAGAATAAACTTCTATGAAAGCCAAATTAGATTCAAGATAATCATCCCATTTTAAGAATAAGATCAATTCATAAATAATCCTACAAAGCTATCATATTGCATATATTTAATTCTCTTCTGCCAAACTAGCCACCCTGTTTTAGTAGCTTTATTTTTTAAAAATGCATGGGTAGAAGTGACTTAGTAGCTCCTAAAGGGCAAAAAAAAAGAAGATTTAATCTCATTTCTGCAAGCTGTGTAAAGGATAAAGCCATAGAAACGGTTTCTGGGACATTAATTATCAAAACACAAACTATTACATAAAAAAAATTCATGTTTCAAGCAAATCTTACTTAAGCTTTTGTTCACAAGAATCCATTTACTCCAAGAAAGCATAGCTCAAAATAAAAAAGAAACTAAGACATTATAACCTGTGGCAACATTATTTTTAAAAAGCTAAAATTTTTATCAATCTTTGTTACAAAACAGACTAAATACTATATTTGACTTGTAAAAAACTTTATAGGGATGAAATACATGTTCTGTGAGATAAAACTAGAAATATACAGATCAAAATTTAGTGGTTCACCACCTGTGGGCTAGGGAAAATAAAGTCTTGATGACACAGTGCAGCTCTGCTTTTATTCACCTCAGGTATACTTTGGTGTACTACGTATTAAATCTTTTCAAAGGAATGCAGAATAAGCTATGTAGAGAGATCAGAAACAGGAGCCAAACACACAAGATATTCCTTTCATCTAATCTAATGGAGATGCTGTGACCATAAAGTGGAGAAAGTAGTGAAGGATGGGAAAATATAATACCCTGTAATAATCTCTTGACAATCTGATCAATGCTGCAGCTCTTCTCCCGAGTAAAATGCATACAGGTATATGTAAACACTGGGGACCTCAAGTTAAGAACATCTACCACTAAAGAATGATAGAAATAGAAAATTCACCCATTTGTCAAACACCACAGTCATAACTGCAGGTAAGAATAATCAATTACAATAAAATCAGTGGGTAAAGGTATAATGAGAAACAGGATATTTATATGACTCAAAATATCTCCTCACAAGACATTTATAAATGACAATGTGAAAAATAATACAACACTGGAGAAACCTGGCAGATACCACTTTAACCAAGTGATCAAAGTTAATATCACAAGTAATGAGATGTATCGATTTCACATACTAGAATTCTTATGCCCTGAGGTGGACATAACAACACTTTTATAGTATTCTTGCAAAAAATGCATGATCTCAAACAAATCATGAGGAAATATCAGACAAACCTAAACTGAGCAACATTCCGCAAAACAACTGGCCGTGAAGAGAAGAGAGAGGTCTGCTTTGGGGACTTGGGGACAGTGTGGGTGGTAGCAGCCATTTAAAAAAAAATGATTAAGAGATTTGATCATATTCAAATGATGAGAATCAAGTAGAGACACAAAGAGAAGAGAGTGTATAATTTTTTTTTTTTTCCTTTTTTTGTCTTTTCCGTGTCCGGCAACGGATCGCAACCCTCAGTGTCACCCCCACACCGGACCAGGACCGGCAACAGGATCACAACCCTCGGTGTCGCTCCCGCGCCTCGCTCAGGCAGTGAGCGGGAACCGGTCCGCATGTGGGATCCGAACCCTCGTCGGGCTCCCGCGCCTCGCTCAGCCAGTGAGCGGGAACCGGTCCGCATGTGGGATCCGAACCCTCGTCGGGAGCGCCACAGCGCTTCCCAAGCGGCGCACTACAGTAGTGCGCCACCGGGCCGGCCCGAGAGTGTATAATTATTGAAATAAAAGTAAGGAAAGAATTTGGTCTATCTACTGAGTGGGAAAGTGGTTGGGCTTATAGGTTTATAACTGATATGTATCAGGCTCTTCCATTTATGCTATTTAATTTAATCCTATGGTAGCCCTCTAAAGTACACAATATTTTACTCAATTTTATAACTGGAGAGAGTTATACAGTTTGAAAATGGCAGAGCTAAAATTTTAGCCTGTCCTTGAGTGAGAGAAATTGAGTAGATGAAGAACTAAAAAGAGGTCACTGAATAATGCAACCGGAAGGTTATTAGTAATCTCAGAGAATCTAATTTTACTAGGCATAGAAATCTGCTGTGTCTATTTAGAGAACCAAAAACAAACTCCTTACAAAACCTTTCGCCACACACGAGACTCAATTCAACTAAGAGTATACATGACTATAACGCAGAGCAGTTTACCTTAAAGTCTTCTAGAAAGAACTACAATCACATTTCCTCAGATTAACATTGTTTTTCAAATCATTGCCAACTCAGTGAAACCTTTGGAACTGAGCAGCAATGAAACTAGCCACTTGCCTAAATTTATCTGGAAAGACATGTAGTTAACAGAAAAGATTTATTGTCCTATGATCCCTATGTGACTTAATTAGGAACTCTTACACTTCCTTTTCGCTAAATCATTTTCAAGATATTACAAACTCTATTTAAGCTTCTCCTTTTGTTTTATTTGTAAACTTAGTGTCTTTTTATTTTTCCTACAAAAAAAAAAAATCACCGAAGTTTATTCTTTCTTTTTCCTAACAAATATTAATGTAAGAAAAACCAATCAGGCAAGGATCCAGTTTCTCAGAGTGGCATCTAAATGTCTCTACCTTTTTCTTAATAATCCATTAGACACGTTGCCAGGGAAGTTCTGTAAATGACAAAAACAAGGGGTGACTTTAATCTTAAAAGTAGAAAAAAAGATGAATAATAGAAAGGCAAATCAATAAAACAGAATAAAAAGTTATGCTATAGTATGAGTTTATCTAGAAATTTAATGTGTAAACAAGAAACTCTTGGAAATAATACTTTTTATTTCAAAGTAAGGGGTCAGAGAGATTTCTTTTCACATTAAACCCTACTGTACTGTTTGTTTGTTTTTTTTTTTGGCCATGATCACATGTATTATCTTTTCTATATAAGAAAACTAGTTACTGAAAACAATTAAAAATTTTAATATATGAGAAAATGGCATTTAAAATCAGTGAAAATTAGGAATTTGGAAAAGAAATCCAATTGAATTAAAAATTTAATGGTAAAAGTAAAATCATATTATTGCTAGATGATAATATAAGTGACTTTTAAAAATTTTTTCTGACAATTCAAAGGTAGATACCATTAAGGAAGAGGTTGATAGGTATGATTTCATTCAAATTTTTCCACACAGCAAAAACATCTTTTTTTTTTTTTGTCTTTTTCGTGACCAGTAAGGGCTCAGCCAGTGAGTGCACCGGCCATTCCAATATAGGATCCGAACCCGTGGAAGGAGCAACGCTGCGCTCCCAGCACCGCACTCTCCCGAGTGCACCACGGGGCCGGCCCCAGCAAAAACATCTTAAAGACAGACTGAAAACTTGGAAGAAATGTATGCAACATATTTAACAAAGACAATATAAATATCTTTAATATAAAATGAATTTTTTGCACAGTAAGAAAATTAATAACACTCCTATAAAATGTAAATGAGCACCATAAAAATATATTCAACTGCACTGGTTATCAGAGAGAAATAAGATAAAACAAGATATTTTTAGACTTTCAAATTGGGAAAGATTAAAAAATAATAATACCCAATGTTGGAAAGGTTAAGAGGAAACTCTCATTCATGCTTGGTCTGACTGCAAAATGACAACGTTATGAAGAATAATTTAGCAAGATATATAAAAAATATATAAATGGCTGTGTTCATTAACCCAGCAATTCTGCCTCAAGGCATTTATTTTAAAAAATTAATCAGGTCAGTATACAATTATGTACATTAGGTAGTCATCAAAACACTAAAAACTAAAGAGAGAGAGAGATAGAGAGAGAGAGAGAGAGAACAACCCTAATGCCAATCTGCAGAGGATTGGCAAAATAAATTGTGGTAAATCAATATGATGGACTACTACACAACTATTAAAAATAATGACATAGCTCTATCTTTACCAGTCAGAAGTTTCACAATATGTTTTAACTCAAAAAGCCATAATTCCCTCTCTAGGACTGAGGGGATAAGGAAAGAAAATAAGAGGACTATATCATTTCTTCTCTGATTACTAAACCCCAAATAAATAAGCTTCTGCTTCCAAGCGCCTTGTTGTAAAAAGTACTAACCTCATAAGCCCATGGGATAAGTTGGGGAAGCAATGACAGTGTTCTAGAGATGGGAAATTTGCTCCTCCCATTAACTATTACAATCTGGAATAATCTGTGATTACCCGTGGGGAGAGGCCACTACAAATTCACGTTCTTTAACTTCAGCTGAACTCTTACTGTTACTTAGAAATTATTTTCTCCATTTCCATTAAAAGGTATTGCCAAGCCAAGCTCCCACTGTCTTCCTTAGACTTTTATATAACCTAGCCCAATATTTTAGTCTGATGATTAAAGTCATATGAGTTGAGATTCTGTAACTTTCTTCCATCCCATCACACATCTCCATCTTTCTACTCTAGTATGATTTCTATCTTTTTTTTGTCTTTTTTCGTGTCCGGCAACGGATCGCAACCCTCGGTGTTGCGCCCGCACCTCGCTCAGCCAGTGAGTGGGAACCAGTCTGTATGTGGGATCCGAACCCTCGGCGGGAGCGCCGCCGTGCTCCCAAGCAGCGCACTGTAGCAGTGCGCCACCGGGCTGGCCCATGATTTCTATCTTTGATGAAGCATCACTCCTCCCACCCCTTCAAGACTAGCCCTTTCTTGTCTTTCTAATCTTTGTTCCTAGTGGCATTCCCTTCTGTGTCCTCCGAAACCTTCTTCCATCAACTATAACATCTCTTACCTGCACTTCCAAATTCCTTCTCTTCTACAAACATGTCCGTACTTTGAGAAAACCTACAATCCTGATACCTCTTAACATTCTATCTTTATCCTTTCCTTTATCTTCAAACACTTAAAACAGTTTATAAACATGCTGCCTCTAATAAGCTTCCATCTTGCTTCAATTATTCTTATCTTACTGAAACTACTCACTTGAAAGTACCAACAATCAAACTGCCAAAAATCATGGCTTTTTCTTGAACTTCATGTTCTCCTTTTCTTCAGCCCTCTTCCCTTGGTCCCCTCTTGTGTTTTATCTTCTGTGGACATAACCATGTGGGTTTTCCCCCTGCCTTTCCCTGGCCCTTCCTCTGCTTCCTGTCCTCTAAAATGCAAGCATTTCCCAAGGTTCTGTCCTTAACCATTTCCCCTCCTCTTTTCTCACTTGTTATTTCATTGGCAAAGATCTAACCTAATACCGTAAATCCTCATTCAATCATTGAGAACCCATTATATGGCAGGTGCTGTTATGTGCTATTTTAAGTACAATGACGAAAACAAGACTTTTTCATTTTCTTTATTTCATTATTCTTGAGGAACATACTGTATGGATCTATTCTTTCTCCCGAGCTCCACACTCACATCTCCAAATACCCTTTTATGCCTCCATATGGATGTTCAGACTCAACATATTTAATCAAATCAAACTCATGACTTCTTCACTAAACCGGACCCTCTTCCTGATGTCTATTTCAATTAAAGTTTCACTCATTCTCTCCATAATCCAGGATTCATAACTTCTGAGTCCTCATACAATATGTGTGACCTCTAAATGTCTCATGCATCCATCACCAACTTTCCATTCCCACTTACACCACCCCCAATGGAAGCCTTCATTAACTCTCTGTTTTTTTCCTAATAGAGCTAATTGGGGCTCTAGCTCTCTCTCTAGTCTTCAGTTGTCTTCAAGATGATGATATTTTACCTGCCAGAAGATAAAGACTGGTTTAAGCCATGTGTGAAGTCTCTTACATCAATAAGATCCATGATTGTGTGACTTCAACTTTATTAAGAATATTTTTTTAAAAAACAAAAAGATGGGCCGGCCCGGTGGCGCACTACTACAGTGCGCCGCTTGGGAAGCGTGGTGGCGCTCCCGCCGAGGGTTCGGATCCCATGTGCAGACCGGCGGCTCACTGGCTGAGCGAGG
>NW_007726587.1:524020-548020 GCF_000696425.1 Galeopterus variegatus | reverse complement strand
GTGGGATCCGAACCCTCGGGCGGGAGCGCCGCCGCGCTTCCCAAGCGGCGCACCTATCCAGTGCGCCACTGGGCCGGCCCGAGAATTACACACTTATGAGTGGTATAATTTTTTAGAAAAAAAATTAGAAGAAAAAAAATCACAAGCAATGGATCACCCAAGATTTTAAACTTTCCTTCCTATTTGCCCTTTAGTTACATGGCTATATTCCCAGAGCATATACAAATTAAAATTTAAAAATGGAATACTGGCCAAAAGGAGAAAATCTTCAAATGCTCTTTGGTAACAAAATCTGAAACGGTCAATTTACAGAACTAATACTACTTACTTAGTTACTACTTCAGTATCACCTTGATGCCTGATTCTTCCTTAGTGTATTAAATGATTAAAATACTTTAATCCTTGCTGCCAAACTTTATTAATGTAATCTGATTACATTTGTAAAGAAGAAAATAAAATTTAAAAATAAGCAACTGAATAGAGCAAATAGCAAGTCCATTAAGTACTCTAATATATCAACAAGGTACTGTACCATATATAAATCTCAGACTTAACTGGAGAGAAAAAATGTTACAGGTTTTGCACCCAACAGAGGCCCCAAGCATCTTACCCACCCTGAATTGATGCTCCCTTTCCCTCATTTGCTCAGCACTTAAGTGTGAAGCCACAAAATCACAGTTTTCCTGTTCTCTCATAACCACATTTCATTTCCTCAACAGGATTCTTAGGTCTTCAAAGGACAAGAACCCTGTCTTTTATGGCATACTGGGACAAAACTGGCTCACAGCAGGCTGTTAGCATTTATGGAATAAAAATGCAACCAGTCAGTTAAAAGATGCTGTTATGTAAGTTTAGGAAGAATTTTTATATGAAGGATGATAGTTATCTATGCCTACACTTGTTATGAGAACATAATAGAACTGGTTTAACTGTCAGGATGAAAGATTTAGGCTAGATATTTGGAAAATTTTCTATACAGATTTTAAATAAAGTAATTACAGTATAATTTTTCTTCTGAACTCTTAAAAAAAAATAGGAGTGATGTACATATATTTTTTATGTGGAATGAACAGTTGTGATGATTCCTCAAAGTAGAAATTAGACCAACTCTAAGAATCCTTTCCTGTCCTTCAAGCCACAGAACTTCCAGAGACCTAATTTTCTCAAATAGAAATCAGAAAAAATACAGCAAGATTCTTCCGGCCCAGCCATCTCATATTACAGCTTTAACAACTCAACACATAGACATGAAGGATTTCAAAATAAAGGCAATTGTGTGACCTAAAATCAAAAACTGTCTAAGCCCCTGTTCTAGATTTGCTTCTGATTTGATAAAAGACCTTAGGCAAACAATTAATCTGGATGTCTGTGTCCTCATTTACTAAATGAGAATATCCTCAAGGGGTATTGTACAATGTAACTATTTAAGAATCAAAGCAGTGCTAAAAAAGTAAAGCTATTGAACCTATTAAAATATAAATTATTATTAATGTGGCCATTATTTAATAGAAAGATTCCAAAGAGCTTCAAACTGACTGAAAATGGCTATAGTGTTAAAGAATTGAGGAAGCGAAAGAAAAATTTAAAAAGTTACATTTCAAGTTCTTTATTTAAAAATATCAAAATAGAATCAGGTTGATTTTTGGTAGCTCTACCACTTACTAGTATAAGGGTGATTTACATTGTCATTTTACCTCTCTGAGCCTCCATTTCTTTCTAAAGCTCATCTCATTATGGCCCATATCTCACAGATTATGTTGAAGATTAAATAAGATGACATCTGGCACACAGTAGGCCATTAAAAGACAACTAGCTGCTGTTACTAATATGAATACTATCATTGTCATTAGAGTCATCCTTACCATGATCGTCATCACTTTTTTAGGGAAGTAGCATAATATGACAGAAAGAACTTGAGCTTTGGAATTATAGCCTGGTTCAAATCCTATCTCTGCTATTTATCAGTTTTATGACCTTAGGCCTCTCAGCCTGATACTTCATCTAAAAGATGGGGAGGTCATCTTCCACCTAAGGAAATGCAATGATATATATAGCACCTATCACAACATAGGTCTCCCCAGTAAAACTTTTCTTTCCATCTGACTTGATTTTTTTTCAATGAATTTTATGTCTGTCAAAGAGTTAACACTATGTAAGTAGTAAGAGTCTGAGTAAGATCGCAACATAATAAGGAGCCAAGGCCTAAGTTTTGACTAACACAGAGGCCAGAGTAAACGCAGAGAGACTTTCTCCAACAGGACACAGTATAACAATGTACATAGTTGCAAATGGTCTGCTGCAAGTACCAGAATTTAGCCATTCCTCAAAGCCTTGATTCTACCCGGAGATGCTTTCCAAATTCCAAATACTAATGTGTGAATGAACTTCTGAAATACGATTCTGTAATTTCAACAGTGGTTTCATGTGGAAAGTGGCTTCGGCATCCACAAATGAGTTGGAAAAAGTAAATGGTGTTCCTTCTTTGCTGAAGTAAATAAAAGGCAATTATGCCTGATAAAAATCTTATTTTCTGATTGACAACACTATTTTCCTTGTAAAATTGTCTTGGGTTTTGGAAAGTGGCTTCGGCATCCACAAATGAGTTGGAAAAAGTAAATGGTGTTCCTTCTTTGCTGAAATAAATAAAAGGCAATTATGCCTGATAAAAATCTTATTTTCTGATTGACAGCACTATGTTATTTAATTTATTAAGAGTTGCTTTTAACGACCTGTAACAGTTAAGCAACATTTTCCTTGTAAAATTGTCTTGGGTTTTGTTTTTTTTTTCCTACTAATAATGAGGAAAAATCAAGAATGATCCAAAACAGAAGAGAATACATTAAAATATTATGTAGTTGTTTAAAGTATATTTTTATACTTCATATTAAATATGTATTTTATGCATTATGGGACTTCACAGTATCATGTCAAACAAATTAACAAGATTTCAGTGTGAAAAGAATTCCTAGCTTAGAAGAAAATAAAATAATTTGAACTTCTCCATTCTGGCTCTCTACTCCTCAAATTATCTAGGAGATAAAGACTATCTCCTCTCAGCCAAGCAGAAAGCCTAAATGTAATTTATTTGTAGTTTAGCTAATTTGTATTGGCTTATACTTGAGTAACTCAAGCAACTATATATTTTATATTGAATTATCTTCTTCCCCAGCTCTTTATAGTCACATAACAATAAACAGAATTAATGATGAGAATGTCAACAAGTTCAGGAAAAAAATGACAGTAAATTTTGAAAAGTCAGAATATCAATAATATAGGCTTTTTTCAGTTTATTTTATCTTCATATCCTGGATTTTTTTTTCTCATTTCATTATGTTGTCTAACTGAGTCTTCTTGTATCTCAGCGAGTTTCCTTAAGACTGTTGCTCAGAATTCCTTTTCAGTCATTTCAACGGTTTCTTGCTCTATAGGGTCCAGTATTTGAGAATTACTGTATTCTTTTGGTTGTTTCACATATTCTTGGATTTTCATATTCTTAGTATCTCTGTGTTGATGTCTGGTCATCTGATTGAACAGTTACTTCTTCTATTACTCTGGTGTGGGTTTTGAGGAGAGAGATCATCCTCTTCTTTTTGTGGTCTCCACTGGTAACTTTCCTTGTGTCAATGCAGTTGAGCATCTAGCAGGCCACTCATATGGTGGCTGTGGCTATGAATGTGGCATTGAGCCACTTTTGTGGCAGCCATGGCTGTAGCAGTGGCTGTGGTGGGCCACCCACATGAACATGGTGTTTTCGGTGTGCTCCTTGCCTGCTTCCAGGAGGGGAATGCTGCCCTCAGCTCCTGCCTAGGACCCCAGGTGTGCTTGAAATACTCAATATTGACATGAATCTATGAGACAATCACATGAAACATCACTGCACTAATGAGAGTGAGAGGGTACCACCTTCTCTGGAAAGCAATTGGCAATATTTATCAAGACTCTTGAAAATGTCTAGATTCTCTGATTAGTAATGATACTTCTAGGATTCAGTTCTAAAATTCAGAGTTAATAAGATATAAGTATAATGATATTCACTAAATTATTAGTTATAATAGTGAAAATTTAGAACTGAATGACCAACATGGGAAAGTGGACAAAAATGGGAATGTTAAATAACTAGCAGCATACTTTTTTTATGAGATCATGTACAGACACAAAAAATCATATTTTGGAGAAATATCTAATGTCACAGGAAGATGCTCCTAATAAAATGCCAGGTTTAAAAGAAAAAACAAACTATAAACTTTATATACATGATATACCATATTTTTTTGGTAAAATAATTTGGTAACATAATTCATTATACATGATAAATAGATATACATATAGACAGAAAAAAATACAGAGAATGCTCACACTGTTGGTCTTGGAGGGAAATAAAAAAACTAATTTTTAAACCTTCCCTATGCTCTTTAGCATTTACTCTATGAGTATTAAACTATCCTTCTTTAGTATGCTTATTTTGTTTCCCCCCACTAAAAACATAAGCACAATAATGACAGGAATTTTGTTTCTTTTGTTCAGTGGACTTAGATAGTGCCTGATACATACCAGACATTCAATACACATTTTTAAATTAATAAATACAAATACATGTGCATATATATCTATAAAGTGAGCATTGACTTTCAGAACTAGAGAAAATAAACTTTATGCTGAAAATAATACAAATTCCCTACTATATGTATTAGTATTAACATAATTCTGGCTTTCAAAAGTAGCTGTTGAGTTTAACCTCTCACTTTATCATCAACCGTTCCTGTATGAAAATGAATGAAGAGGTTAATGGTCATGACCCCCAACTCAGAATTTGGCAGTTTTGCCCAAGTTTCCTTCCAACTGAAATGCCACTGACTTAGATACCAGTCACTGGCACATATAATGTCAGCACAGCCACACTGAAAACCCCAAACTTTTGCCCAACACACACTAGAGAGCCACAGGTATATTTCATCCATGTTGGCCCACCAAGATTACAGGAAACACCTGATGATGAATAAAGACACTGCCCCTCCCTTGAACCCAGACATCAAATTCAATATTTAACAATATTGGGGCCGGCCTGGTGGTGCACTGCGCTAGTGCGCCGCTTGGGAAGCGCGGAGGCGCTCCCGCCGAGGGTTCAGATCCCACATACAGACCGGTTCCCGCTCACTGGCTGAGCGAGGCGTGGGGGCAACACCGAGGGTTGCGATCCCGTTGCCGGTCCTGGTCCAGTACAAGGGTGACACTGAGGGTTGCGATCCGTTGCCGGACACGGAAAAAGACAAAAAAAAATATATATATATATATTCAACAATATTAAGTACATAAAAAGAATTGCTAAATAATATAAATTAAAGGTCTTTCAGTCTAATAAACAGATACGAGATGGTAGTCATTGATAATGTCACTATATATATATTCAACAATATTAAGTACATAAAAAGAATTGCTAAATAATATAAATTAAAGGCCTTTCAGTCTAATAAACAGATACTAGATGGTAGTCTTTGATAATGTCATCTGTTTAGAATACAGATGGGAATTATCCATTTTGATGACTCAAAACAGATGTAAAAAAAGGCAGATATTTCATCCATGGGAAAGCCAGCTGATCCCATCCAGAGCCAATTTATTGCTAATCTTCTTAAGTTTTTAACAGGGGTGATTATCCAAAGGAGATACCTATTATCAAATATAAGTGCCAATTATGTTCCAGACAGTCTTTTGGTGCCCGAGATTAGCAAGACAGTTATCTTCTAGTGGGAAAGACAGATATTAAAAGTGGAAGCAAAGAAATAATTAGGTAAGTTCAGACTGTGTAAGTTCTCTGAAGATTATATCATGTAATATGACAGCACACTGCAGCACAGTGTAGGTGAAAAGGTGGTGGGCATGACCAATGGCTACTTTAGCTAAGATATTCAGTGAATTTATAACCTGAATTATGAGGAGGCAGGAATATAAAGTACTTGGAGAAGATCATACAAAGCAGAGGAAATACCAAGTACAAAGGAAGGCCACTGTAACTGGAGCCTAGAAAGCAAGGGAAAGTGTGAAAGGAGATGGGGTAGGCAAAGATTAGATCCTTAGTGGGTATTTCAGGCCATATTAAAGAGTTTAGATTTTATTCTGGGTGTGATGGGAAGCCATTGCATGGCTAAAGACAAGGAATTGACAGAATCAATTATGAACAGCACAGTAAGGAATATTAACTACCAGGAAATAAGATGGAAGAAAAATAGGAGATCACATAAAACCTCAAAATATAGTCTGAAAAGATTAGAGAAAGGACCAACATTCCTACACCTCATTTACAGGCTATGAAGGTATCAGTGGTGCTACAGCACAATAAACAACTGATGTTCATTATAATGGGGAGGATTCAACAACAAAACATACAAGTATAAAATACTAACATATATTTACATAGCATTTTAAGTATTTTATAAACTGTACAAACTGTAAAATATATACTTCAGTCGCTCCTTATCTGAGGGGGATATGTTTCAAGACCCCCAGTGGATACCTTAAGCCATGGATAGTACTGAACCCTATACTGTATATATTATACTTTGCCCTGTACATACACACCTATAATAAGGTTTAATTTATTTAGGCACAGGAAGAGATTAACAACAAAAACTAATAATAAAAGAGAACAATCGTAACAAATATGCCAGCATCACTACTCTCGTGCTTTGGGGCCACTATTAAGTAAAATAAGAATAACTTGAACACAACCAATGCAATACCACAATGGTTGATCTGATAATGAACAAGGCTACTAAGTGACTAAAGGGTGGGTAGTGTATACAGAGTGGACACATTGGACAAAAGGACAATTCATCTCCCAGGCAGGATGGAGTGGGATAGCCCAAGATTTCATCACAATACTCAAAACATGTAATTTAAACTTACACATTGCTTATTTCTGGAATTGATCATTTTATATTTTCACACCACAATTAACCATGGGTAACTGAAACCTCAGAAAGTCAAACCATGAATAAGGGGAAACTGTATATTCTGAAAATATGCTTTTTAGAATGGCAAGGGGAGTTTATCATTTCACAAAGAGTTTCATCTAAATAATCAATTTCTGAAAAGCCAAAGTTTAAAGCCATCTTTAAAATATTAAACACATGGTTCCAGTCCAAAATGGCTGACTAAAGGTCCCCAGCTCTCACCTATGATATAAACAAAGTCCATAACAACAAATGGATAATCACACACTGAATAGAATGTCTATGAGAAAACCCTGTAATTTTAGCAAAAACAGTGAAGACCCCCCAAGGCTTAGAAACTCAGGATGGCAGCATAGAAAGACAAGTGAAGTGCCTGAATGGGATCAGATTGGAACCAGGACAGACTCCTTACTATAGGGAAAAGATAAGTCAAAAAAAAAAAAAAAATCCCCAATAGTCTACATTCTCAACAAAGATGTCTGCAATCCTGGCTGCAAGAGAGCCACACAGTCCTTGCAGGCTGTGAGCCCAGTATTGGGAGGTTCTTGGAGCCCTCATGACTGCATTACTCCAAAGACGGAATTCACACTGAGCACCACCATCCCCTGGGACCCAGGATAAGTCAAAAAAAAAAAAAAAAAAAATCCCCAATAGTCTACATTCTCAACAAAGATGTCTGCAATCCTGGCTGCAAGAGAGCCACACAGTCCTTGCAGGCTGTGAGCCCAGTATTGGGAGGTTCTTGGAGCCCTCATGACTGCATTACTCCAAAGACGGAATTCACACTGAGCACCACCATCCCCTGGGACCCAGGATGCCATAGCGTGTTGCCATTTTGGGATCGGAGCCAACATCAGAGTGCATTCTGCCCTGGGGCACAATAGCCCCTTCATAATACTGTGACTCCAGAACTACACACTGAGCACCACCATCCCCTGGGACCCAGGATGCCATAGCGTGTTGCCATTTTGGGATCAGAGCCAACATCAGAGTGCATTCTGCCCTGGGGCACAATAGCCCCTTCATAATACTGTGACTCCAGAACTAGAAACCATGCAGCACACTGCACCCCTGGGAACAGTGAGGAGGCCATCCCAAAGACAAAGAGAGCAAATGCTCCCAATTTCCAGATCCTGAGAGCTGAACAATCAGGGCCTTTTTCACCACCAACATCCCTGCTCTCTTCTGTGGAGCACCCATGCACCTCTTTCAGTGATACAAAGTCCCATCAAGGCTCCAACAAACCCACATGGAGCCACCTACTCCAGGTAAGGAGCTTCAGAGTGCCCTAGTATCTCTCTTGGGAGTACTGGATGCCACACACAAACCAAGCTACCTCATCCATAATGGCCTACTCAAGCTGAAGAGCTGCAGAGCACTCTAGCATCTCTCTTGGGGGGCAGAGTCCTATCAATGGCTCCAGCAACCTAGCTCAGAGGGGCCCACTCCAGCTGAGGAGAAGCAGAGCAATCCAGCATCTCTCTTGGGGGGAGGGGGGACAGAGTCCAACTGATAGCCCCAGCAACCTTGCCCAGAGTGGCCCACTCCAGATGAGTTGCAGAGCTCTCCAGCATCTCTCTTGTGTGGGAAGAGTTGTACCCAATGCCCCACTAACCTAACCCAGAGTGGGCCACTCCAGTTAAGGAGCTGCAGTGTTCCCAGTGTTTCTCTTAGGGACATTAGGTCCCCCCACAGCCCCAGCAACTTCACCCAGAGAGGCCCACTCTAGCTGAGGAGCTGCAAAGAACTCCATCATCTTTCTTGGGTATCCAAAGTCCTGGCCACTGTCCTAATAATCCTGCCAAAGGATGCTCACTCCAGTGTCCCAACACCTCTCCAGGGGCCCAAAATCTCATCCACAACTCCAGCAACCCCACCCAGTGTCACCTATTCCAGCTTAGCGGCAGCAGAATGACCCAACACCTCTCCTGTAAGTATAAGGTCCGAGCCACAGCTCAGGGAACCCCCACTCCCAGCAAGACACTACACCTGAAGAGCTGCGGAGCAACCAAGTATTTCTCCCAGGGCTCCATGGTCCTACCCTGTCAAATTTAGCAGAAGAATAGCCAATTGCCACAGCACCTCTACTGGAACACCAAAAGGCACAGCTTCAACCCAAGCAACCCCATCCAGGGTCACTCAATTGAGCTGAAGAGACAATGAGCACACGAATGCATCCCCCAGGATTCGAGGTCCCACCTGAAGCCCTGGCAATCACACCCAGTGTCACCATTTCAGCAAGGAGTTGCTGAATGCCCCAGTGACTAGACCACAAAGGCATTCACAGATAATTTCAACATTGAATACAAGTGAGGAAATCACACAGACACTACACTGCTGCCCTCACACAGAAACATAAATACCCTATCCAACCAACACTACAGAACACACGTACACAGGAGTCTCTCTGTTGAAAAGCTACTCCAGAAAATTAGAAGTGACTCTTTCACCATATGTGCACACAAGAATGTAAGGATACAAGAAAAATGAAAAAACAAGGAAATATGACATGCCAAAAGGAATACAATGATGCTCCAGTATAAGACCTCAAAGAAAAGGAAACTGACAAAATACCTAAATAGAAATTCAATACACTAATCTTAAGAAACTTGATGAGATGCAAGAGAATACAGATAGACAATTCAAAGAAACCAGAAAAACTATTAATGAGCTGAACAGATAATCAAGAAAGAGAAAATGGTTATAAAAAAAGAACCAAGCAAAAATCTTGACACACAAAATTCATTAAATTAAATAACAAATATAATTGAGAACTAAGGCAACAGGCTAGATCACACAGAAGAAAGAACCTGAAGACAAGTCTTTTGAAATAACCCAGTCAGACAAAAGAGAAAAGAAAAAACAATAACAAAGAATGAAGACATCCTACAAGATTTATGGGATAACATTAAGCATACAAACATTCACATCATGGGTGTTCCAGCAAGGGAAGAGCAAGGAAAAAGCATAAATACCTATTTAACAAAATAATAACTATAAACTTCCTGAGACTGGAGAAAGATATGGGCTTACAGATCCAAGAGGCTCAAAGATCCCCAAACAGATTTAACCCAAAAAGGTCCTCTTTGAGGCACATTGTAGTAAAACTGTCAAAAGTCAAAGACAAAGAAAGAATTCTAAAAACAGAAAGAGAAAAGCATCAAACTACCTACAAGGGAATCACTATCAGACTAATAGCAGATTTTTTAGCAGAAACTTCCCAACCAGGAGAGAATGGGACCATATACACAAAGTGCTTCAAGAAAAAAACTGCCAGCCAAAAATACTGTACCCACCCAAGCCATCCTTTGGAAATGAAGGAGAAATCATGTCTTTCCCAGAAAAAAAAAAAAACGTGAGGGAGTTCATCACCACTAGACTAGCCCTACAAGATGTCCTTAAGGGAGTCCTACAATTGGAATCAAAGGGATGATAATTACCATCGTGCAAACACACAAAACAATAAAACTCACGGGTAGAGCAGATACACAAATCACAAAGAGAAACAAATTACATCTTACCACATCAAAAAACTACCAAACAGCAAAGGCAAACAATAAGAGGAAGAAACAAGACACAAAACAACAATAACTAACAAACTGTCAGGAGTAAGGCAACACTTTTCAATAATAACCTTAAATGTAAATAAATTAAATTCCCCATTAAAAAGATATAGACTGGCTGAATGAACTAACAAAAAGGACCCAACTTTATGCTGCTTTCAAGAAACTAACTCTACCTGTAAGTACATACATAGACTAAAAATTATGGGATTGAAAAAAATATTCCATGCAAATAGAAAGCAAAAATGAGCAGGAGTAGCTATACATATATCAGATCAAATACACTTTAAATCAAAAACTACAGAAATACACAAAGAAGGGCATTTCATAGTGATAAAGGAATCAATTCAATAAGAGGATATAACAGTCATAAATAAATATGTATATACACACACATACAGCCAATATTGGAGCAACCAGATATATAAGCGATAGAGTTCGGATGTATGTCTCCATCAAAATTCGTGTGGAAATCTGATCACCAATGTGGCAGTGTTGGAAACTGATTGATTCATGGGGACGGATCCCACATATAAGAGGATATAACAGTCATAAATAAATATGTATATACACACACATACAGCCAATATTGGAACAACCAGATATATAAGCGATAGAGTTTGGATGAATTGTCTCCATCAAAATTCGTGTGGAAATCTGATCACCAATGTGGCAGTGTTGGAAACTGATTGATTCATGGGGACGGATCCCACACGAATAGATTAATGCTCTCCCTAGGTGGGGGGATTAATGAGTGAGTTCTCACTCTATTAGTTCCCACAAGAGCAGGTTGTTGAAAAGAGCCTGGCACCTCCTCTCTCTCTCTTGCTTGCTTCTTCTCACCATGTGATCTGCTTGTACCCAACTGGCTGCCTGCCGCTTTCTGCCATGAGTAAAAGCAGCCTGAGGCCTATGCCAGATGCAGCTGTCCCAGAATTGTAAGCCAAATAAACCTCTCTTCTTTATAAATTAGCCAGTCTCAGGTATTTCTGTTACAGCAACACAAACGGACTAATACAGAAGATTGGTACCAGGAGTAGTGTGTTGCTATAGATACCTGAAAATGTGGATGCAGTTTTGGAACTGGGTTTTAGGCAAAGGTTGGGGGAGTTTGGAGGACTTAGAAGACGACAAAAAGATGAGAGAATGTTTGGAACATTTTAGAGATTGGTTAAATGGTTGTGTCCAGAATGCTGATGGAAATGTGGACAGTAAAGACCATGCAGATGATGAGGTCTGGATAGATATGAGGAACTTATTGGGAATTGGACAAAAGATAACCCTTGCTACACCACAGCAAGGAATTTGGCTGCATTCTGTCCACACCCTTGGATTTTGTGGAAGGTGGGACTTAAAGAGTTGTGAATCAGAATGTTTGGCAGAAGAAATTTCTAAGCAGCAAAGCACTAAGGAAGCTGCATGGTTACTTTTAACAACCTACCCTGAGTTACAGCAGCAAAGGCATTATGTAAAGCTAGAATTTAAAACGGAAGCAAAGCATAAAGATTTGGAAAATTTACAGCCTGGCCACGTGGTAGATCAGAGTGCAAGAGAAAAAAATGCAAGGATGAAGCTGAAAAACTGGCTACTAAAGACATTAGCTTGGCAGTAAGGCAGCCAGATACTAATAGCCAGGATTATAGGGAAAAGTCCCTAAAGGAATTTCAGAAGTCTGGAATGGTGCGCCACCCATCACAGACCCTGAGGCCTAGAAGGACTGAGTTGTCCTGGAGGACAGACCTGTGGCACAGCTGCCCTCGGGAACCTGCTCCCTGCATCCCAGCTGCTCTGGCTGGAGCAGCTCTGCCTCAAGCAGCCCCAAGTGTAGTTCATGCAGCAGCTCTGGAAAGTAGAAGCCTGAAACCTTGGTGGCATCCACGTTGTGTTAAGTCTGCAGGCTGGCAGAACTTGAGAGCAGTGGAGGCATGGCAGCCTCCACCCAGATTCCAGAGGATGTATGGAAAAGCATGGGGGCCCAGGCATAGACCTGCTGCAGGATCAGAGCCACCACAGAGGTCATCTACTAGAGCAATGCAGAGCAGAAAAGGGGGGTTGGAGCCCCTAAAGAGAGACCACATCAGGGAAATGTCTAGCAGAGCCAATGTAACAGGGCTGCCACCAGGATCCCAGATCTGTAAGGCCACTGGCAACATGCAACACTGGCCTGGAAAAGCCACAGGCACCAGCACAGCACAATGGGCTGCACCTGGCAGAGCTGTGGGAGTGCCTAATGCTTAGAGGGCCCAGATGCCCATTGTGCCCAGGATGCAGGACTTGGAGTCAAAGATTAGTTCGGAGCTTTAAGACTTAATGTCTGCCCTGCTGGATTTGGAGCTTGTTTAGGGCCTATTTCTCCTTTCTTCTGGCCTATTCCTCCCTTTTGGAATGGGAATGTGTACCCATGTTTGTTCCACCATTGTATCTTGGTGGTAGATAAATTTGTTTTTTATTTTTACAGGTTCACAGCTGAAGGATTTTTACTTTTGATCTCAGATGAGACTTTGGACTTTTAAATTGGTGCTGGAACAAGCTAAGACTTTTGGGATGGTATGATTGTATTCTGTATGGGAGAGTGAAATTAGTTTTGGGGGGCCAGGGACAGAATGATAGAGTTTGGATGTGTTGTCCCCTCCAAAATTCATGTGGAAATCTGAACTCCAATGTGGCAGTGTTGGAAACCTATTGAGTCATGGGGGTGGATCCCTCATGAATGGTTTAATGCTCTCCCTAGGTGGGGAAATTAATTAGTGAGTTCACGCTCTGTTAGTTCCCACAAGAGAAGGTTGTTTAAAAGACCCTGAAACCTCCTCTCTCTGTCTTGCTTCCATTCGCCACGTGATCTGCTTGTACCCGCTGGCTGCCTGCCACTTTCTGCCATGAGTAGAAGCAGCCTGAGGCCCAGGCCAGATGCAGCTGTCCAGAACCATAAGCCAAATAAGCCTCTGTTCTTTATAAAATACCCCAGTCTCAGGTACTTTTGTTATAGCAAGACAAATGGACTAATTCAACAAGGCAAATATTCATGGATCTAAAGGGAAAGACGGACAACACTACCATAATAGTTGGGCAATTCAACACCCCTCTATCAACATGGGACCAATCATCTAGACAGAAAATCAACAAGGAAACACTGGATTTAAATTGTACTATACTATAGACCAAATGGACCTGACAGACATTTACTGAACATTTCATCCAAGAACTCAAGAATACATATAATTTTCATCAGCACATGAAACATTCTCTAGTATATATCACACGTTAGGCCACAAATCAAGTCTCGACAAATCCAAATAAATGGAAATCATAACAAATATCATTTCAGACACAATGGTATAAAATCAATAATAACAGCAACCTTAGAAACTATCTGAATACATTGAAACTAAACAATATGGTCATGAATGACCATTGGATCAAACAGGAAAATAAGAGAATCAAAAAATGAAAATAGAAACACAATGCATTGGATTGAGAGTTCTCCCCAAACATGACCCCACTGTGACGGTGTAAAGAGTGGAAAATCCTATTATGGCAATTGAAAGGTGGGGGCCTTGAAAAAGTGATTAGATTGTAGGACCATGTCATACTGAAGGGATTAAAAATGGTGGACATGGGCATGGTTTGGAGGGCTTTAAAAGGAGAGGGATTGAGGTTAGTCTCTCCCTCTGATCCACCATTTCTGCAATGTGATACTCTGCTGTCGCTGTCACCACTACCAAGGCTCTCACCAGATGTGTTCCATGAATTTGTTCTTCCCAGTCTCAGAAAATGTAAGCAATAAATTTCATTTTTTTATAAACATCCAGTTCTGTGTATTTTGTTGTAAGCAACAGAAACGAACTAATATACACACACACCAAAACATATGGGATAATGGAAAAGCAGTATCAGGAGAGAATTTTATAGCAATAAGTACTTACATCAAAAGAGTAGAAAGATTTTAAATAAACAGCCTAATGCTGTACCTCAAGGAATGAGAAAAATAAGAACAATATAATGCCATAACTAATAGATGGAAAGAAATAATAAAGATTAGGTCAGAACTAAATGGAACACAGATCAAAAAACCAAAAAAAAAAAAAAGAAAGAAAAAGATACAAAAGATCAATGAAATGAAAAGTTGTTTTCTTGAAAAGATAAATAAAATTGACAAATCATTAGCTAGACTAAGAGAAAAGACCAAAATAAATAAAATCAGAAACAAATAAAAAGATATTGCAACTGATACCACAGAGATACAAAGAATCATAATGAGTATTCTGAACAACTATACCCCAACAAATTGAAAAACCTAGAGGAAATGAATACATTTCTGGACACACATAACCTACTAAGACAGAATCAAGACAAAATAGAAACCATGAACAAACCAACAACAAGTAATAAGGTTGAATCAGTAATCAGCAGTCTCCCAACAAAGAAAAGCCCAGGACCAGGTGGCTTCAATGCCGAATTCTATCAAACTTTTAAGAAAGAATTACTACCAATTCTTTGTTAACTATTCCAAAAAAATCAAAGAGGGAATTCTCCCAATCTCATTTTATGAGGCCAGAATCATCCAGATACCAAAATCAGACAAGGACAGAACAAAAAAAGAAAACTACAGGCCAATATCCCTAATGAACATAGAAGCAAAAATTCTCAATGAAATACTAAACAAACAGAATTCAACAGCACGTCAAAAAGATTACACACCATGATCAAACAGCTCCCGCCCGAGGGTTCGGATCCCACATACAGACCGGTTCCCGCTCACTGGTTGAGCGAGGCGCGGGAGCAACGCCGAGGGTTGCGATCCCGTTGCCGGTCCCCGGTCCGGTATGGGGGCAACACTGAGGGTTGCGATCCATTGCCGGACACGGAAAAAAGACAAAAGACAAAAAAAAAAAAAACCTGCATGGTACTAGCTTAAAAAGACACATGGATCAATGGAACAGAATAGAGAACCCAGATATAAATCCACATATCTACAGACAACTGAATTTTGACAAAGGTGCCAAGAATACACATGACAGGAAGGATAGCCTCTTCAGTAAACTGGATATCCATATGCAGAAGAAATAAACTAGATGCCCATGTCTCCCCACATAACAAAACGAACTCAAAATAGATTAAAAAGTTAAATGAAAAACCTGAAACTTTAAAATTACTAGAAGAAAACATAGGGAAAACACTCCAAAACATGAATTGGTCTGGGCAAAATTTTATGGAGAAAACTTCTAAAGCACAGGAAACAAAAGCAAAAATGTATAAATTGGATTACATCAAACTAAAAAGCTTCTGGCACAGCAAAGGAAACAATCAATGAAGTGAAGAAGCAACTGGCAGAATAGGCAAAAATATCTGCAAACTGTTAATCCAACAAGGGATTAATATCCAGAATACACAACTCAATGACAAAAAAAAAAAAAAATAGCTAATAATGCACTTTAAAAAATGGGGAAATGACCAGAACAGACATTTCTAAAAAGAAGACATACAAATGGCCAACAGGTATATGAAAAATGCTGAACATCACTAATTATCAGGGAAATGCAAATCAAAACCACAATGAGGTATCATCTCACTCTAGTAAGAATGGCTATTATCAAAAAGACAAAAAGTAATTCTGGTAAGGATGCAGAGAAAAGGGAACTCTTATACACTGTTGCTAGGAATGTTAACTAGTACAACCTTATAGAAAACAATATGGAGATTCCTCAGAAAACTAAAAATAGAGCTACCACATGATCCAGCAATCTCACTGCTGGGTATTTTTCCAAAGGAAAAAAAATTTTTTTAATTGGCATACTAAAGAAATATCAGCATCCCCCATGTTTATTGCAAGACTATTCACAATAGCCAAGATATGGAATCAACCTAAGTGTCCACTGACAGATAAATGGATAAAGAAAATATGCTACATATACACAATGGAATACTACTCAGCAATAAAAAAGAATAAAATCCTATCATTTGCAGCAACCTGATGAGCCTGCAAAACATTACATTAAGTGAAATAAGTTAGGCACAGTAACAAATACCACACATTCTCACTCACATGCAGGAGCTAAAGAAAAATGTTGAAATTATAGAAGTGGAGGATAGATTTGTGGTTACTAGAGGCTGAGAAGGGGAGGGTGGGGGGATAGGGAGAGGTTGGATAATTAACACAAAATCACAGCAAGATAGGAAAAATAATTTCTAGTGATCTATGGTAGTCTTAGGCATCTACAACTAACAATTTATTGTATGTGTTTAATTGGCTAGAAGAGAAGAACTCAAATACTCTCATCACAAAGAAACGATAAATTTTTGTGATTATAAATATGCTAATTACTCTGGGATCATAATACACATGTACTGAAATATAACTCTGTAAACTACGAATATGTACAATGTCGATTAAAAAATAAACTTTAAAATAATAAACAAAAAATTCTACTTTCGCTTTTTCACTATTTGCATTGAAACAATCAAGTTAACTATAGAATTAATATGTTTTTAAACCTATACTCTTCCAAACAAAGCTAGTCCTTTCACTGTCTTTTAAGTATATTCCTATCTCCTTACTGCTATTTAGGCTATTGTCTCAATTTTGAATCCCTTACCTGGACGCTCACTATCCCTACTCAAATCCCATTCCTCACTCTTATCCTCTTCAAGTATGGAGAAGAAGCAGGCAAATTTTTTTAAAAGCCTTGTCAGTTGGGGATGTTGTGGAGCACCGGTGTATCTAAATATCATAGAAACATTAGTATAAGCAATCAAAAGATGTATGCTTTTAAATATTCCAGAATCTTACATAGTATTTGTATTAACCATAATATTCCAGATTTTCTATCTGGTAAGCCTAAATCTTCAGGTAAGTTTTAAGTGTAGTAAAATTTGGTTAGATCATATATTTTAGAAAACTAACCCAATATCAAATTTAAAAAATGAAACATGCTTGATCAAGTAATTCTATTTACTGTTCTAACCAGCTTACAAAGAAATATAGTGGAAAGGATCCTATGGATTAATACCTACTTACCCTTTGTCAGAAATAACCAAATGAAAAAAGAAATTAGGACTAACCTTTTACCTTTCTTACAAAATGAAAAATGCAGATTGTTGACTCTAAAAATATCAGGTTTTGGATATAAATATACTTTTAGCATGAGGATATTATGTGGATCACTAGGTTTGGAATACATATCACTAAATTGAGAATCAAAGTCAACAAAAAATGAAATCAAAATCCAAACTTGTATTTCAAAAGCACTTATTCAAAAAGAAAACATAAAAGGGTTTTTTAAATGTTTAAAATGATGAATACAAGAATCCCTTGGCTGCAAGAGAGGATTTTCCACTATAGGATTGGGAAGTCATACAGAAAATTACTAGTAATGGGTGTTAAACTATTGATATTTATAGGTAATGTACATGAGCACAAACAGCTCAAATAATTTGCTACTAAAAACATACAGTAGAAATACATCTGATAATTCTGTTGTTTTAAAATTTGACAATTATCTTAATAATTTACATTTTAATATAAGAACTTCAAATGTAAAAAACAAAAGAAACAACAAAAATGGCTACTTACACTATAATACAATAAAGAAATTAAATTATCTTTCCTCCCAAATCTTTTAATTGAGAACAGTTCCTGTTTTGGTTTTCAAGACATTGAATTTTTTAGAGTCCAAGCTGTTCTCATACAGAATATCACACATTCTAGATTGGTCTGATTATCAATGTAAAACATTTTCTTTCTGTGTCTGGCTTATTTCACTTAATATAATTTTCTCTAAGTTCATCCATGTTGCTGCAAATGGTAGCATTTCATTCTTTTTTACAGCAGAGTAGTACTCCATTGTGTAGATATACCACATTTTCCTTATCCACTCATCTGATGATGGACATTTAGGCTGGTTCCAACTCTTAGGCTATTGTAAATAGAGCTGCAATAAACATGGGAGTTACAGGTATGCATGTTCTCACTTATATGTGGAAGCTAATAGAAATAAATAAAGAAATAAATAGTGGAGAAAAAAGACACAACAATCACAATAATTCCTTGAACTTGTTAAGAGAACAGATATGATATTGATGGGGGTAGGAAAGGGGGGGGAAGGGAGGAATTGGTAAAAGGGCCACAGAAATCAACTATATTGCATAATGATAAATTTTTTAAAATTTACTTGAAAAAATTATTTTATCATTTTTCCCCTTTTTAAATTTATTTCTTAATATAAATGTATTCATTATACATATTTATGAGGTACAGTGTTATATTCCAATACATATATATAATGTGTAGTGATCAAATCAGGGTAGTTAAGCAAATTCTTCATCACAAAAATTTATCATTTCTTTGTGATGAGAGCATATGAGCTCCTCTCTTCTAACCATTTGAGAATATACAATAAATTATTTAAAAAAAAAACAATTTTGGCAAGAGTACTACATTGGTAGTGCAATATATCTCTTACTGAATCACATCAGGATTCACACCATGTAAGCTGCTCCCACTACTGGTGATTCTGCTGGATGGGTGGGTTAAGGGTGCAAATGTCAGATCTCTCCATTGTAAAGGTATATTTTTTCCCCCATTTGTAATCAGAAGTAATTTACGAAGTGATACTTTCATATCGTGTAAATAAAATGGTTTCTTTTAAAATGTATTTATTTCATTAGTCTCTTAAATGTTCATCATTACTATTTTCATTTGCAGTTTTATACTAGATTGCAAACAATGCTACAATAAACATCCTTGTACATATAACTTTGTGTGTTTTACGTGAATACATTTGGAAGAAAAATTGCTAGAAACATAACTGCTAGGTTCAAATGTATAAGCAATTTTTTTCTTTTGCTAGATATTGCCAAATTTTTAAAAATTGCTGCCATTCACAGCAACGCTGTTTCCTCACCCCTTCTTCCTCATCAACGCTGGACATCAGCAAAGTTTTTAATCTTTGCCAATCTGGAAGGTGAAAGAAAAATAGCAGCTCTCTAGTGTTTTAATTTTTATTTTTGTAAATAAAATGGTCAAGCATCTTTCCATGAATTTATTGAATATCTGAAATCTTTTGTCCATGAATTACTTCTTTATAGTCTCCATTCTTCTAGGAGGTATTTCTAAGAACAATATTTTAATACTGTAAGCAATGTACTTAGAGAAATGCATAACAAGATTCATTATAATATTCATAACATATTATTTTAATTGGTAATCTGTACCTAAAACCTCACACCCCCCCAAAAAGGCTATAGTTCTGGCAGTATATATTTAACTTCACTATTTTTAATAGACCTTTATCTGGCTGACCTTTGGATTAAGAATACTTTAATAAATGTGCCAGAGAATTTCATATATTAAAATCTCTGGAATTCTTTTTTTCTTAAAAATCAAATTTCTATAGGCAAGTAGTAGAAAGCAATTGAAAATTAAGAAATGAGCATATTGCTCTTTAACTAACATTTTAAAACCATTAATCTCACCTACGGTTTCTCATTTAGTACTAAACCAAGAAGACATTTCCAAGAACAGGGAAGCCAAAAATCTAAGTTAAATCTGTCTAGAGAGAGCATAGTACATCTATCTTTCACTGTTACGTGAGCTTCTTTCTACTTTAAAAATCAATTTCGTATAGACCTGCAGTAAACAGTCATGGGCTATAGTGAGATAAAAACTTGCCTGATCAATGTAAAAAGCCGTGCCTGCACGGATCTCTCTTCGCTGTTTGAGATCAGTTTCAGTAGTGTCCCTGGACAGGGCAATGTATTCAACCTCTCGTCTGGTCAGCTCCTGTAGAGCAGAGAGTGAAATCATTCCATAAATAAACCAAATTCCCAGCATATGATTTGGAACAAGTTATCTGACAATGCCTCCACCCTAGAGAAGAGCATTTTAAATCTGATTCAGGATTAAAACTTTGAGTCTCAGCTTTGAGAAAAATGCAATAAATTAAACACTAATCGAAATATGTATGTATCCTCAGAGCTCTACTTCTACTGCAGTCAATCCCATTATGTAAGTAATAATAACCAAAATTAGATCTTAACAAACAATTTCTCTTATAAAATTCTCCTCAAATATCATGAGTAATAATTTGGCAGTATTACTACTTGGTTTTCTCAAAAACGATAGCCATTTCTGTAAGTAATGTTCATCTTTCTTAAAAAGGGTGATTTAAATTAATTTATTCCATTGACCAGTGTTTACCAATTGTACACAATATGTTAGGTACTTTACCAGGTGTGAAAATAAGGTAAATACCAATGGTCAGGTGAACAGGAGAGAGGCAGACATGCACAGCTGAATAAAGAGAAGGAGAAGGAAAAGGAAAGCTGCCTCAGCTTTATTTCATAATTTAAAGTTTGTTGTTGGTTTTTTTTTAAGATACAGGCTTCACACTTATTGAACTGTGTTGCATTTTTGAACCAACATGCTTCCTATAATCTCCTAGCCCCTTTCATTCTACATTCCCAAAAAGTTTAAAAGCCTTGCCAAAAACAAAATCTCAGTGAGATATTATGGTCTTCAAAACAAGCAAGGTAGGGAGTGAACATCTTAAAATTAAAGAGGTTCTAGACCTAGAATTTACAGTAGCTGACTTAGCATCCTTAGACAAGACACTTCTGCCTTACATATGAATAAAGTCGGGATAATATTACAAAGGCAGTTTTGCCTCACAAATTGGTCCTAGGGATGAATAAAAGAGATGAAAGGTATGGGCTGGTGGGAGTGTGGTTCTGATTTGTCCATTATATTTTTATTATTCATGCCCCACATAATTTTTGAAGTAAATTTATGACTGAAATAAAAAGTACACAAAGTAGATTTTAATAGCATAGAAATCAATCTTTTAATACCAAATAACACAAGAAAGCTTTAAACAAGATATTTTTCCTCATCCTAAAAAGTATCTTCAGAACACAACTTCATCTGATGGTGTTCTTCCTTGAATCATTAGAGCAATGCCTACTAATACTGACAAGATAGTAGAAACATCATGCAAATTTTCTTATTTGGGTTGAGATTTGAACAATTCACTTAACAATAGTTATCAAAAAACTGCAAACATTTAAGAGACTAACGCATCAGAAAGGGGAAACAATATGGTATTTGGGGTCCAGCTCCATCATTTACTGGGTGCATAAAACTGAAGTAACTTACTTAACCTCTGTGAACTTGTTTTCTCATCTATTTAAAGAAAAAGCTTTAAAAAAAAAAAAAAAGAAGAAGAAGAAGAGCACATAACACATAAGAGATGCTCTACAAAACTTAGGCTCTGTTTAAAGACTGAATAACTTCATAAACTCAAGAGAATTTTCTGGCTTTTAAAAATGTAAACCTGAGATAAGTGAATGTTTACTGAGTAGTACAAAACTAAGTTTTGTTTTGTGATTTTTGAGTTGCTGATTCTATCTGCTACTCATTGCCTGAATCTGCATTTCTTTTCTACTGGAAATGGGGGACATTCTAGTTATAGTAAAATTTTGCTAAACTTATGAAATATAAATGTACAATTGCTTCCCAAATAATTTATGCCAAACCCTCTGTAAACAAACTACTACCCCTTGGTATTAGCATTAATTTCAAATAATGACTAATTCTGATATTTTGTTAAATTCTTAATCTTATTTTATCACATAGCTTATCAAGGTTAAGACCCTTAGGAATTAAAGAGAATTAATTGCTCACCAAGTATTGCATAGCAACAGAACGCCGAAGAGGCCCAGGAGGTCCTATTAGAAAGACATCTTGCCCCAAAAGATCCTTCTGCATTATCCATCTTAGATGCTGGACTACAGATTGAGCCAGAGAGTCTGAAACTTTCAGGGGGAAAAAAAAAAAAAAGAAAATGAAATGCATATTTGACAATAACTTATAATACAAATTTCCAAATACAGAAGATATATTTAAATATATATATTATTATGTTTATATATATAAACTGAAAATATATTTAAATATATATATGTATGTGTGTGGAGAGAGAGAGAGACCTGGTGATGAACCTTCATAATGTCTTATAATAAAACCATTAACATCAATGCTAAAACAGCACAAAGTTTATGGAATCACAAAGAATTACATAAAGGTTACATATCCCCCACTTGAAAGCTTATAAGACTATTTGAACAATCACCTAAATGGAATGAAAGTGATTTTCAAGAATGATTTGACAAACTTGTATCATTACTTTACCACAATTTTAAAGCCCAACCTTTTTGTTCCGAAAGGGAGATATAATCAAATCATCCCAGAAATAATGATTACCATAGTCTTAAAAATTTGAGAAAAGTATAACTTAAGTTAAAAATGGGTTATAAGGTCTCACGAACTTCACAGTTAGAAAATCTGACATAGACTTAAACTCTACACCAACTCTTGGGAATGAAAGACTACTCCATACAATGCCCTCCCAAGTGTACTGTTAAATCACCCATCAGTGTGCTCATCTTCTATCCAAGCATTTTCTAAAATGTTTAAATTAATATAATTAATTTGTATTTGCTCATATGTAAATCACTCAATGACCCAGAGTCCATTCCTAGATAAACAAGAAAAAACTCTTCTCCTTGTACACCTGAAGTCATGTAGAATACTCAGAGCAGAATTGTTCAAAATAAAACTGGAGACAGAAGAATGGATAAAATGTACACAATGGAATATTACATAGTAACAAAAACAGAAGGAACTAGTACTACTTCCAACAATAGGATTAACTCTTAAAGGTATAATACTGAGTGGAAAGATTAAGTCAGAATAAGTCACATATGATACTATTTTGATAAAACTCAATAAACTAGCAAATAAATTCTTTAGAAACATATACATATGATAAAAGAGTGAGTGAAAAAAGCAAAATAGCAAGGAAATGATAAATTCAGGATAACTGGATACTTGGGGTTGGGGGTGGACATGGAATCAGAGAGATTCTCATGAATAGCTTCAATGGTATTGGTAATATTTTAATTCTTAAATTGGGTGTGGGGTACAGTGTCTATTATGTTGTATTTTATGACACACAAGAAAGCTTGCCTAGAGCTAAAGCTGTGCTTATTTTCCTTTTATACACACACACACACACACACACACACACGCACACACACACTGGAAGCATTACATTTTTTAAAATTAATTATTTATTATTATTATCAATATACAATGAATGTGGTAGTTTCCCTGCCACCCTCCTAAAAAGCTAACATCATTGGAAAAGGTAATTTTCTGATTTTCATTATCCTGGTGGGAAGATCAGGACAAGATTTTGGGCAGTCTGGTTGGTTTATCGTGTCGCTGCAGTCACACTAAAACAGCTTATAATTTCCTCAGATCAAATGGCTCTATGTCTGAAAATCAAGAGACTCATTACCCATGTGGAGGTGCTTGGCTACTCTCCTTTTCTTTTATTATTATTATTGTTAGCATATTCATTATTACAAATCATGATTTTTCTTTATGCCCATTCCCTGACCTATCCCTCCCCAAACCCCCTCCCTCTCCC
>NW_007726587.1:503349-523066 GCF_000696425.1 Galeopterus variegatus | reverse complement strand
CCCCCCCAAACCCCCCCCCTCCCCCCCCCCCAATCTCTGATAACCTTAGGTTTGTTCTCTCCTGAAAGTTCAAATTGTTGTGGTCCTTTTTTTGTTGTTTCTCTCTCTCTCTTTCTTTGCGCCCAGTTATAAGTGAGAACATGCGGTATTTCTCTTTCCTTGTCTGGCTTATTTCACTTCACATAATTTTCTCCAGACTCATCCATGTTGCTGCAAATGGCAGGATTTCATTCTTTTTTTATGGCTCAGTAGTATTCCACTGCGTATATATTATGAGTCCTCTAAGACATGCATGGGGGCATATCGCCCCCAGAAAAGCAAATATTGGTTGGGGGGGGGGGAGGCTGTTGTCTAAAGTTTCTTAGATATTACAATAGTGTGTGGTCCTCTAAAAGGCCAGAGTACCTAAACAGGTATACAAAACAACAGGTATTAAAATTTCATGGGGTTGGGGAGGAATAATTAGGAGGAAAATGTCCTTAGGAGAGCAATAATGAAAAATAAATTGAAAAACACTGCTCTAAGACCTACACTTTTAAGATATCTATCAAGTAGTTCCATGATGCTAGGATGCAGTTGACCTGGTCCTGGAAAATTTAACCTCATTTGCAATTATCAGATGTCCTTTTAACTATTTTCTTTCCTACTTCAAGATTAAAAGTTCATCTTTATGATATACAGTCTAGTCTACTCTTTCCTATTTCAAGAAAAGTGAGTCTCTTTTCTGTTTAAGGATGAAACAAAATAAAAGTTAAGACGACCTAATTTCTTTATCAATAAAATTACAGTGTTCCCTGTGCTGCAGATCTACCACCTCTTCTGATATCAAATATAATTTAAAACTTAAACACTTTGGGTTTTTTTCCATTACATTTTCACAAATCTCAGCTAATTTGGCCACAGTCCTTCCCTACACTGCTCCCACAGTTTTGTGTCATTTCTTTGTATTCAACTTTCGTATCGTGCCTGACCTTCCATTACCTGGTCTTGACTATTTAAAATCTAAAATTTATAAAGTTTTAGAAGCCAATTTGGTCTCTTCAGCTTCCTCCTACCTTTTATTATTTATAAATCCTGGTAACTATTCATAATTATGGAGTCCCAATTTAGTTCTATTCAGTTCCAGTCCATTTTAAATGTATTGACCTTGGAAACATATTCATTTTCAAGATTTTTTAAAAATCTAAGGTAGCAGTTCTAATGAGATGCAAGGTCTGCCCCTCACCAAGCTGTCAGTTTAATAAAGTGCTACAGTTTAAGAATAATTTATCTTTTTTGAGGGGGTGGTAAACTTGAGCAGAACCAAAGTTACACTAAGATTAAAAAAACGGAGCCCCTTGTACACCAGTGTACACTTTTAAGTAGGAGAGAAATGTAGTTATTTCAAGCTAGAGCCCTGGGAATTGTGTATGATCCTATGTATGCTCATGGGAGCATCTTCTGCTTCAGCATGATGCTCATGTGTGTTGAAAACCATTGGCTTAAGGTACATCTGACAAATCTCAGCAATTCCTTTTTTTATTCTTACCATTCTCAACAATGGTTCTCAATAGCAGTACTGCTACCACCCTATGCCTGCCAGAAGGCATCTGGAAATGTCTGAGGATACTTTTAGTTGTTGAAAAGTTTTGGGAAAGGAGGGATAACTTGGTATACTACTGATATTTAGTGATGCTAAATGCAATGTCCAAGACAGTCCCATCCTGCCCAGTATGTCAGTGGCATCCGAGGTGAGAAGCACTGTGGAGACATTTTTTTTCTCAAGGCCTCTGTTGCTTACAGACCACTAATGAGTTATTTCTAATCAGTCACAGTTAAATTCTGAGAAAGAGTTCCTCTCCATTTCCCCTACTTTCTGAAGCATGAAATTGTTAGGGAGGCAATCAGCAGCAAATAGTTTTACCTTCTGACTGAGCCTCTAGGGTATGTCAGCATATCTGAGGCTGTCATCACCACTACATTTCAATTCTAAATTCTGTGGCTGGCCTTGCAGTCTATGGTACACATTCACAAAGACCACATCTTTTCTCTGCTTTTACCTCCCCCCAATAATAGTATTAATAATAGCCATAATTTAATGCATTCCTATCATGTACCAGGTAAAAATACAAATGTTTTTTCATACATTATCTCATTTAGATCACATGACAACCCTAGGAAGCAGCAGACTATAGCATGTAAGGACACAGATTTGAGCCAGACTGAGTTCAAATACCAACTCTGCTATTTATTAGCTGTGTAACTTTAATCAAGTTATTTAAACTCTCTGTGCTCAGTTTCCATATATGTATAATAGATATAATAATGGTAGTTAATTACAAAGTTGTTGTGAGGATTAAACACTTAGAACAATATGCCATAAGAGTAAGTCCTATATGTTTGTTAAATACTTGTTACTCTCATTTTCACAGTAAGAAAATCAAAGCTGGAAATGTAGTATTATTTGTTCACAATTGTTAAGTCCATAAACCAAGATTTAGACCTAAGTTGTTTGAGTACAAAGCTTGCATTCCAGCCATTATGTCCTCCAAAAGCTTTTTAACAGGCACTTACCCTCAGGTCCAAGACTTTCCCTACAAGTGTGGACCCCAGAGAGCTACATCAAATTTAGTAGACTTGCTGCTCAGGCCATTAGTTCTATTTTGCTTGATTTGGGTGATTATCAATGATATGTTTTTCTCCTTTTATTACAATTTCAAATTCATTTTGTTACACACATTACGTTATCAGAGGACCTCACTTCTCAAAAACAATCCTCCATTCATTATTCATGCTTTAGTGTAGTATATTTCATCAAAACAAAAGCACCTTCAGGTTTAATTTGTCAGAAAACTGTACTAAACTTCTGAAAGAAAGCATTATATTGTGATATGTGATGTCTGCAGTGTATTTTACATTAGTGCTTGAAACTTGCTGTATTTTTAGCATGGCCTCAAGAAAACATGAGTCATAATTAAAAGCATGCCAGAAATAGAAACAAGATTTAAGACTGTACATTACGAACATCTGCAAAACAAACTACCAAACTGCCATGCATAAACTAATATAAACATGGCCTAGTGTACAAGAGAAATCCCCAACTTCAATGTTTCCAGGCACAAGATGCTACTTTCGGGAGTCCACATAATAATTAACTGATGTCAAAATATTACCAAAGAACTTAATCCTGTATTCTATAATTTCCTTTTCTATGTAAAAATAAAACATCTGGTTTATGTTGGGCTAAATTCCTGATTCAATTCCTAGCCAATATTTGTTTCCAAAAAAATGTATAATTTTTGCCCAGCCATGTTCAAGGGCTTTAAAATAATTTTATTAGAGCAACCCACATTTTAATTTTCTCCTTTCACAGACTCAAATTTGTCATATATAAAGACTAAAATTAAAATTTCAGAAAATTAAGAATAGTTCTAATTCCTTTACAATATATCCTTCAAAACTAGTCATTTTTTTTAGTATCCCAAGAGGCAACATAATATAATGGAAAGAAAAAGTCTTTGAAGCCAGACAGACCTATTTGTGATTTTTCATCTTGTCCTTTATTAGTGTCCTTGAACAAATATTTTGACTCTTCTGGGCCTAAGTTTCCTTATTTTTGAAAGAGAGGTAGTAATACTTATTGAATATGGTTATTGTGAGGATTATAGGTAGAAGAAACTGTCTAATTCTTCAGCCAATGAGAATCAGGTATGGAAAGAAAATAAAGCCACATCCTCATTTGCAAAACCTCTCTGCACCCTGGACAACAGGCTATAGTGTGGACTTGGTGGATATGAATGGGCTGCTGAGTTTACACTCAAATTACCTGCTGGGCCTAGAGCCCACACTCCCTCATTGCCACAGCTGACAAGGTACTCCATCCCCCAAGAACCAGAGCCTCCTCTAACTGATGTGGCTGTGCTTTCTGGGGCCAAGCTGACACAGCATCTTGCATGCCAAGCCTTGGTGGGATAAGCTGTACCACCCCACCCCCCAGGCCAAATAGCCATAGGGCCCTGCCTCCTCAGAAGTGGACTTGAAAACCAGAGTCCTAGCTGTTGAGGTGCCCCACCTTCCTAGGGAGTGGAGTCATTGCTACATTGCTCCCTGTCCCCTGGGGCCCAGGCCACAGCTGTGCCTTGCCATTCTTGGGACCTTGCTGCTGCTGCACCTGGCCACACAGAGCCTGGGCTGCTGCCAAGTCCTATGATCCCAAGGTCCAAAGTCACCACTGCATGATACTTCATCCCAGGAGGCGTGAGTTGATGCCATGTCCTGTTAGTTCTGGGTCCTGAATTTCAGATGTGACATGCTGTCTGAGGCCCAAGCATCTTGAGCATACTTCCTTTCCCAGAGTTGTGTCAGTGCTGTGCCCCCAGGGTCTGTCCTCTGGGCTCAAGCTGCTGGGGTATGCCTAAGAGAAAAAGACCCCAGCTTGGCGGGAGAACTGCATTCACTTGTGCCTTGGAGAGTAAACCAACATTTCAATTTCCAGTGCAGTGGTAGTTTTGCAAGACCCTGAGCCCAGGATTCCAGCTCCACAGCTGCTCTGAGCACCTATGCCCTGAATCTCAGTGCTGTTGAGGCTGCCTTTGGGCCATGTCAGACATGACACCAAGAAAGATTCCCCTAGCCAAGACTTCCCACTGTGGAGAAGACAAGAACAGGAGGATTCCTAAAGCCCTTGCCACTGAGGACTCTAATAACCTAAACTGCCACCTCACTGCCACAAACTCCTTCAGCCTAGACCACTGAGGCACCCACAGTGACCACTGATGTTGATCACAACTGAAGAAACTGCACAGAGACTACACCATTGCACCTACTAACAACCAGAGCTGCCATAGCCTCCCCACTAGCACCTTCAGGCCCATAGCCTCCCCACTAGCACCCTACAGGTGAGTCTTCTCCTATGAAATCTGCTCTGTAAAGTTTGGAAGAGGTGACTGCTTGACTAGATGTGCCGAAATCAAAACAGGGACACACACACATACACACACACCCATACACATGAAAAAGCAAGAAAACATGACACCACCAAAGGAAAACAATAATTCTCTAGTAACTGACCAAAGAAATGGATATGTACAAATTGTCTGGAAAGGAACTAAAAATAATGATTTTAAGGAAATTCAGTAAGATACAAGAGAATACAAATAGGCAATTCAATAAAATCAAGAAAACAATATAAGACATAAATGAGAAATTAAAGAGATAGATAAAAATGAACCAAACAGAAATCTTGGAGCTAAAGAATTCAATCAATGAAATAAAAGTATAAGAGAGAGCTTCAACAGCAGACTAGATCAAGCAGGAAAAAAAAAAATCTCTGAACCTCAAGATAGGTCTTTTTAAACTACCTACTGGGAGGGGAAAAAAATAATAAAAAAGAGTGAAGTCAGCCTAAAAGACTTATGGGACACCATTACATGAACAAACACTTGCATTATAGGAGTTTTAGGAGGAGAAGAGACAAAGATAAGGACAGAGAGCTTATTTAATAAAATAATTGCTGAAAATTTCCTAAGTGTTGGAAGACATATGGACATCCAGATCCATGAAGCTCAAGGATCCCCAAACAGATTCGACCTAAAGAGGTCCTCTCCAAGGAACATTATAATAAAACTGTCAAAAGTTAAGGACAAAGAGAGAATTTTTAAAGCAGCAAGAGAAAAGCATCAAGTCACATAAAAGGGAATTCCATTAGACTATCAACAGATTTCTAAGAAGAAACCTTGCAGGCCAGGAGAGGATGGAATGATTTATTCAAAGTGCTGAAAGGAAATATCTGCCAATCAAGAATACTATACCCAGCAAAGCTGTCCTTCAGGAATAACAAAGAAATAAAGTCTTTCCTAGAAAAGCAATAACTGATGGAATTCATCACGACTAGATCCGCCTTACAAGAAATGCTTATAAGAATTCTACAAGTGGAAACAAAAGGACAATAATTACTAGCAAGAATATGTATGGAAGTATAAAATGTATTGCTAGAGATAAATACACAGCCAAATCCAGAATACTCCAATGCTGTAATGGCAATGTGTAAATCATATATATCTTTAGTATAAAGGTTAAATGTCAAAATGATCAAAAATAACTAAATTTACAATAACTTGTTAAAGAATAAACAATATGAAAAGATGTAAATTGTGATGTCAGAAACAAATTGGGGGGGAGAGTAAACGTCTAGGGTTTTTGCATGTGACAGAAGATATGTTATCAGCTTAAAAGAGTTGGTTATAACTATAAGATGTTTTACATAAGCCTCATGGTAACCACAAATCAAAAAGCTACAGTAGATATACAAATGATAAAGAGAAAAGAATCAAAGCTTAGCACTACAGAAAAGTGTTGCAATACCAGAATATCTGAGACTGCGTAATTTATACAAAAAAGAAAAAATTTATTGCTTACGGTTTCTGAGGCTGGGAAGTCCAAAGTCCAGGGAACACATTTGGTGAGAACCTTCGTGGTGATGACAGTGATGGCAGGGTATCACATTGTGAAATGGCAGAGCAGAGAGAGCAGAGGGAAAGATACACAGACTCTCCTCTTCTTTTAAAGCCTGGAGGACCATGCCCCTGACCACCATTTTTAATCCACTTGCTATGGCATGGTCTTACAATCTAATCACCTTTTCAAGGCTCCACCTTTCAATTACCATAATAGGATTTCCCCCCCTCTTAACAGTCACAGTGGGGGCTAAGTTTCTAATACGTAAAACTTGGGGGACACAATTCAAGGTTCAATGAGTTTTGAGGGGAAAAATTCAATCCACTATGAGTATGGAATCACAAATGAAGATAACAAGAGAGAAAGAAAGGAACAAAGGATCTGCAAAACAACTAGAAAACAAATAGCACAGTGGCAGCAGTAAGTCCTTACCTATGAATAATAATCTTGAATGTAAATGAATTGAATTATCTAATCAAAAGACAGAGAGTGGCTGAATGAATAAATAAACAAGATCCAATATACACTACCTAAAAGAGATTCACTTTAGCTTTAAGGATACACACAGACTCAAAGTAAAGAGATGGAAGAAGATATTTCACACAAATGATAACTGAAATAAAGCAGAGGTGACTATACTTGCATATGATAAACTGTCATAAGAGACAAAGAAGGTCTTCATATAATGAAAAACTGGTCAATTCAAGAGGCCACAACAATTGTAAATATGTATGCACCCAACATTGGAACACCTAAATACATACTAATGAAGGGAGAAACAAACAGCAATACAGTAATAGTACAGGACTTCAGTACACTGTTTTCAAAAATAACTAGATCAATCAGACAGAAAATTAATAAGGAAATACTAGACTTGAATTGCACTTAGACCAAATGAACATAACAGACATTTACAGAACTTTCCACAAAACACAGCAGAACACACATCTTTCTCTAGCACACATGGAACGTTCTCCAAAGTAAACCATATGTTAGGCCACAAAACAAGTCTTAACAAATTTAAGAAGACTTAAATCATATCTGGTATCATTTCAGATTAAAATGGTATGAAACTAGAAATTAATATAAGGAATAATTTTGGAAAATTCACAAATATGTGGAAATTAAACAACATGCTCCTGAACAACCAATGGGTCAAAGAAGTCAGAAAGGAAATTAAACCATATCTTGAGACAAACAACAATGGAAACACAACATACCGAAACCTATGGATGCAGCAAAAACAGTCATAAGAGAGAAGTTAATGCCTACATTAAGAAAGAAGAAACATTCAAAATAGTTGTGTGTGTACATATAATAGTCTACACACATACACACACACACACGTATACAGTTTATGTTTATACACATATATGTAACTGTGTGTGTATATAATAGTACACACACACACAGAAATATTATTTAGCCTTAAAAAAGAAGATCTTGCCATTTTCTATAACATGGATGAACCTGGAGAACATTATGCTAAGTGACATAGAAAGAAAAATATTACATGATCTCACTTACATGTGGAATCTGGAATTAAAGCTTAAATATACACAGATAGAGAAAAAACAGTGGTCACCAGGGGCAGGAAATGGGTAGGAAATGGGGAGATTTAGTAGATCAGAGGATACAAAGTAGCATATACATATGATGAACAGGTCTAGATATTTAATGTACAACATGAGGACTATTGGTAATAAAGGCATACTGTATTTGGGATTCCTGCTAAATGAGCAGATTTTAGATGCCCTTGCCACAAAAACAAAACAAAAAAAAAAAAAACAGATAACTTTGTGAGATTATGGGTATGTTAATTTGCTTTATTATAGCAACCATTTTGCTATTCATATATATTCCAAACCATCATTATATATCAAACATATACAAAAAATACATTAAAAAAATTACACATGGGTCAAAGAAAAAATTAAAAGGTAATTACAAAGATTTTTGAACTGAATGAAAGTTAAAGCACAACATATCAAAATTTTTGGCATGGCACTAAAGCAGCACTTAAAGGAAATTTTATAACACTAAATGCCAATACTGAGAAAAATGAGGTATAAATGGTCACAGCTTTTGCCTTGAGACTAGAAAAAAGCACAGATGAAACCCAAAGAAGGAAATGATACCGATCAGAGCTTAAAAATCAATGAAATAAAAACAAAAAAATAAAAATCAATAAAACCAGAAGCTCATTTTTTGAGAATAACAATAAAATTGGCAAACCTCAAGCCAGACTGATCAAGAAAAAGATACAAATTACCAACATCAGGAATGAGAGGGGGAGAGAGAGAGAGAGACAGAGAGAGAGATGAAATACAATACTTCAGATATTAGAAAGACAATAAGGGGATATTCTGAAAAACTTTATGCCAATATATTCCATAACTCAGATGAAATTAACAAATTCCTTAAGATACAAATTCATTAAAAGAGTCAGCTTTTTGGCCAACACAAGAAGAGATAACTTGAATAACTATATCTATTAAATTAAATTCACGGTTAAAAATCCTCCCACAAAGATGAGATCCCCACACCAACCAGCCACATACCAAAAAAATCTTCCGACAAAGAAAACGCCAGGCAAAGATGGTTTCACTGGTGAATTCCACCAAATATTTAAGAAAAAAAATCAATGTTATACAAACTCATTCAGATCACTGAAGAGGAAGAAATACTTCCCAATTCCTTCTGTGAGGCCAGCATTACCCCAATATCAAAATATAACAGACATGACATGAAAAGAAAGCTGTAGATCCCTCATAAATATAGATGCACAACTTCCAAACAATTTTTGCACACTGAGTCCAATAATACATAAAAAGAATCATTACCATGTGAGATTTATCCTAGGAATGAAAAGTTAGCTGAACATTTCAAAATCAATCAATGTAATTCACCACGTTAACAAACTAAAAGGAAGAACTGTGACACACAGAGAAAATAGCAATATGATGGGTGATCTATATCAGAATACTTTGACTGATCAAAAGAACACAATTTAATACCCAAAGTTCAATTTGCAACTCAGCCTCCTAAAGTGCTTATCTATAAGGCATTGCTAAATTACGATAATTTGATGAAGACATCTTTGTTGGTCTTAAATATACTTAGTCATATTTATGACCAAACAACAACAACTAAAACAAAAAAATAAAACCAAGGGATAACCATTGGTTATGAGCACATCTCAGGAGAACCAAGAATTTTCAGGTACTGTCAAATAAATCCAAATTCCTTAAACATAAACAATGAACTTTTTTATCTTTATGAGTCAAGTTATAGAAAAAACAGAACTTATAATGAGTGTGTTATTTCCAATTAAAGTTTCACTTCAAACAAGGGGTTATTAGCTATTTTTAAAATTACAAATCTAATACATGTTATAACTAAAAAGAAAAAATATAAATGATCTCTCTCAACCCTTTCCATTCCCAACTCCACTCCTAACCCAAAACCCTACAAGGAAGTCAAACAGCCTGGAGTGCATCCTTCCATACTTTTCTCTGTACACAGAGAGACATACAATACACCTGTAAAAGGCGTTTCAAGTTGATATTTTGTTTTTTTTAAACAGAAGTGGTATCACACTTATAGGCCACTTTGCAGTCTGTACTTTTTTGCTTAACAATAGCACATGGACACTCTCTAGGTCCATAAATGTAAATCTAATTTATTCTTTCATAATAGCTGCAGAAGATTCCATACAGTGGGTGTACAATAATTTATTCAATCATTCCTTTATTGATGGACTCAGACCGCTTCTAGTTTTTGTCACAACCCAAAATCCCAAAATGCTGCAATATTGTGTACATACATCCTTTTTTAGGTAACTATTTTTTTTTTCTTAATGAATAGAACCTAAAGAAAGAAACTTACATCATATGTATATTTTTTATTTTAATAGCTATTCCCATATTACTTTCCAAAGAAGTCATATGAACTCATACTTCCACGAGCAATGTATGAAAATGCCATTTACTATAAGACAACAGTGACTTTCAGTGCTCTGAATAACTTAAAGATAAAAATAAAATAGCACAACATGCCTCAACTAACTCAGTATTTTTCAATTATCTTTCACACTTTTAAGCTCTGAAAGTGTTTTCTAACATTCATTTCTTCTTTCCATTCAAGGGCTTATTCTAAAGAAAATCAAGAGAAGCTAGTAAGTAGGTAGAGACATCATGACAAACTATAAAAAGAAAACCAAACTGAAGTGAGAAAATCTGGGCTTTGCTGGTAATTAATTAGTCTTCTGACCTCTTTCTCATGGTCCTACTTTCCTAACTATGAAATGAGAGTTTTAGACTAAATAATAATTGCTAAAGTTTCTTTCTTCAGCAAAAGTCTATCATTTTGTGTTTCATTTGGAAATATGAAATATCAAAAAGGCACAAAGCTTTTTAGAATTAGCTAAATGAAGCATAAGTACAGGAAGGAAAGTAACAGGGTATCAAACTTCAACAAAACACATATTTCCAAAGTATTTGTAAATATTTTTAAACTCCAAAAGAGAAAAAAAAACATCAGAATTCCCTCATAACCAAAACTCAAAATCTCTAATCAATCACGTGAAGCCAAAGAACTGTAATATTCCCTTTTTGGAAATAATCCCTGAGAGAGGGAAAAAAAGCTCAACAAATACAATATGCAAACTTAATTTAGTAAATAAATGCACAAAAACATGCTGTATTATGCAATACAACTTACCTGTCCAATCAATATGTAGCAACCACATAATGTTTAGATGGATACTTAAGATTTTGATTGATTTAGCTCAGCCACTTCTCCTATTTCAAGTTAAACTCCTAAGTCTTTTTCTTACAAATGGACACAGCTGCTCATAAGAAAGACTAATAGAGACAATGTAACAATTTACTACTGGATAAAACATACACTACTATCATCTTGATATTCAAAAGATAATTAAGAAGGACACTTATATTGTGACTATGCTAGGAAAAATGATGAATGAATAGTGTGGAGGATATTGACATTAATGAGATAGAAATAAAACACAGGTAGCTTAGAGGACCAAAATCCTATAGTGTAGAGGACCAAAGTCCTTAGTTTAGCCTGCAGTGTAAAAGGACCAAAGTCCTGTAGTTTAAGAGGCCAGAGCCTCTAGCTTAGGGGGCCAAAGCCCAACCCTTTAGGAAAACACATAGAATTCCTAAGATTAAGAAAGACCGGAAAATTTTCACAGGACTAAAGCCTTTGACGTAGATAAGAGAATTGAAGCACAGCGAAAAGTGATTGCTCTGGGGCAGTTGCCCTTGGTGCAGCTAAAACTAAATGATGAGAAAGTATATGTAAGCTAAAATCTTCAAGGATATTCTGCTAGTTAGTGCTTGGGGGACGTTTCACATCACAACCTAAGCTGCTTCTTTGAGTTTCTTGGGGAGTTAGTGCAATGGTGATTATCTCATTGTTTCTTTTTGTACATCACAAAGCTTAGTTTTATGACTCCTTTCGATGGTACATTGCTTAAACTATTTTAAGTTACACCTGCTTTAATGAAGATTGTCATGTAGCCAGTTTGTTTATGTTTTCCCTATGATTGATCAACCACCTGTTTTTCTTCTGTAACTTTCTTGTCTTTACAATAAAAACTGAAATAAAACCTGACTCAGGGCTGTGCCTGGACTCTCCTCACTTGAAGGAGGTTTCCCTTAGTGCAGTCCCTTCGGGTTTCTCATTGCTCTGAATACGTGGGCTCTGAGTAATCTTTTGCCTCTCTGTCACTCTGCAAGAGGTGACAGAACAGCAAGTGCAAAAAATGCAAATTGGAATCTACAGACTATCCAACTGCTTTCAATATAAACTCTCCTCAGATAAATTTAAAAGAGTAAGCTACTAATAACTAAACACAATAGAAATGAACATGTTCAGTTACATAAGGGATGCATGAAAATAGTAATAAAAATGGAAAGTATGCAAACAAAAAAATGTGGGTTTTTTGTTGCTACTATTTTAGGGTTTTGGGGTGCTTTTTCGGTGACAATTTCTGAGAATTTTGCTATATTTAGAAACTTTTATACTTTGGGACTTGATCTGAACCAGCATGTAATAACTTACATGCCATGGGTATATGATAATTGAAGAAAAGGGCATTTTTCCCTATTCTTGGGTCTTTTCTTATTATGAATGTAGCTAACTTTTTACAATAAACTTAGGAGGTGAATAATATCCACTCTTGATAGGCAATAGGAAAACTTTTATGTAGTTTGAGTTCTGTAGGAAAATGATTACTAGGGCTAGAATTTAGGTTTAAAATTTTGGTTGTACTACTTTCTAGCTGTGTGAATTTCTGTAGGTTATCTAACTGCTCTGAATCCCCTTGACTATATAAATACAGATGATCATTTCAACCTCAAGGATATATTGTAAAAATTAAATCAAATAGTATATATGTAATATGTAGGATGGTGTACGGCACTTAGTGTTCAGTAAATATGAATACCCACACAACCATTCTCCCAGTCTCTTGATTCTTGTTCCCTTTCATTTCCCATTATCTCATTCCTGAGACACTGTTGAATATGGGTATTATTAAGGCTGCTATGATTCTGCTTAAGAAATATTCTAAAAACATTTTAGTCTTCAGTCTTGACCCTAAAAAATGATTCTGGTATACATTTCACCTAGATTTGATTTTGAATTTTCCCTGAGGTTGTTTGCAGGATTGCAAATGGCTATAGGCACCTCAAATAAGCAGCAATTTCTTTTCAAAGATCAAACTTACTATGTTTACAGTGTAGCAAGAATGCTGAACTTTTCATTTTCACCTAGACATGAAGCACAGTCATTGCCTGACAACTTTCAAGATAGGATAGCACTATACATTCCTTCTCTTAACAGCTAAGATGTCTCCTATCTGGGGTCAGCTAAAAAACTGTCATAGGCACAAATGTTTAATTATTTTGAGAATCTTCGTCTTAAGGGAGACAACTGACAAGAATATCTATACTAGCTTTAAGGATTCAGTGGATCTTAGCAATACTATTTATTTTAAAACTTACAAGCATAAGCTTAGAATGAATGTATTTTCATATTTTGCAAATAACTGAAGGGCAATTATGCTCCAGACAGGTATAACAACTTGTTGAAGGATTTGTCACTAGTCTTACTCCTAGAAAACTGTCTATTACAATAATATACTGAGGCATAACCATTAAGCAATGAACATTAAAAATAAATGTCCCTGACTCCTCCCACTTCTAGTTAGGATGAAGAGAGTTGCAAAAGAATTTCACTTCCTACCTAAAAACCTGAACAAATCAGTTAATCTATAAAAATCACAGTTTCTTAAAACTCATCATACAACTAGAATACAAAGAAAACTAAATGAACTAAATTCTAGAAAGTAATGAGCCCTTTCAAGGACAAAAGAGATCCACAGCTACTTTCACCCCTGGTGGAATAGAATGAGGAGGAAGAATCTGCTAAAGATGTGTCAGGAGAAACAAACCAAACTTTCAACAAACTATAATGGCCAAACAGGGACTGGCATAATGGATTAACATACTAATAAGTCCCAGCTACAAAGAAAACCTGCACTTACCCAACAACTCTTTCCCAACAGCCTTCATCAAGTACATTAGGGTGTACACTAAAAATCAGACATAGGCCAGGAGCTGAGAGATATCCTTCCAAAAGCATACTGGACTTTTCCCTACTGCAAGGTAACAACCCAGTGGAGACAAGCCTAGAATAGAAGAGGCAATAGAAATTCCTCCCAGGCACTCTGGGTTTTAATCCAGTGCAAGGCAATAGTTCCTTAAGGACAGTACTGTAGCAGGACAGCTAAGACAAATCCCTCTGAGGTGCTCTGGGCCTTCACTGAAGTAGCCACTGGAGAATGGGGACAGGACAGCAGGACAAGAGATCTGAGTTGCAGAAAGCAGAATACAGGACTGAATGGCACAAAAAAGTCCCCCAGTCAAAAACTCAGGAAACTGTATAGCAAAGAGAGATTGTCCATGGTTTGCTATGGTTTGTGGAGCTGGAGTTAGAAGAAGAACCAAAGTAAATAAAAATAAAGAAATATTAAAACTTAGAAATCAATGAAATACCATATGGACTGTAGAGGATTCATAAAACAAATGTACCTCACAGGGCCTGGTTTTCCAAAGCCTTGCAGTTTCAAATATTGACCTTGCAAAGCACAGGAAATTTTCCTCAGACTATTGAGTCTCTGTTGCAAGATAAGAATTGTAACACAGCAAGGTTGCTGGCTCACAGACAGACAAGTTATTAATTGATATGTAAAGTTACTAAAAAGCTGCTAGAGGGAAAAGGAATGTTTGCTAAATCAAGCCTTTGTTAGTGGATCACTTAATTGCCTAACAGAATGTCATCTGACTTGTTTTTACTGAATGTTACCAGCTTCTATTGTAAAACTTGTTAAACTGTACTTAGCAAAACCCCACTTATGTCTCTTGCTGTAACTTGCTGGTCTGGAGAATAAACGCAGGAAAAGAACCCCAATTCATGGTTAATTTCCCAAATGGAAGAAAAGCCTCATGCTTGAGGAAGTCCTGGAATATTAACCCCTTTCTGGGGCTTCTCACTGCTCAAAAGAGATGGGCTTTGAGTAATCTTTGGCAGCTCTGTCACCCAGGGGAAAAGGGGTGACAAATCCGTGGGAGGCAAAGCAACATGGACAAACAATAGAGAAAATCAAGTCAAATACTATTTCTTTGAAAAGTTAATATCATTGATAAACTCCTAGTAAGACTGATAAAAAGAAAAAATACAAATAAAAAATTTTCAATATCAGGGAAAAAAGAATATCAACAGATTTTACAGATATCACTACAGATTCTACAGATATTTACAGAATAATAAAGGCTATATCACGAAAAAAATCATGACAATGAATTTACAAACTGGGATGAAATGGACTTATCCTTTCAAAATAGGATAGAACTATGAAGTTCTTAGGAAAAAACATAGACTATCTTCACAACCTTGGAGTAGGCCAAGATTTCTAAGACACAATGAGTACTAATCATAAAAAAAATAGATAACTGACAAATTGGACATAATCAAACTGCCAACCAAAAGAAAATGAGTAAGCAAATAGAGAAAACTATTTATAATATATATATATATATATATGACAAAGAACTTGTACCTGTAATAAACAAAGACTTTAACAAATTCAATAACAAAAAGGCAAACAACTTAAATTATTTTAATGGGCAAATGACATTAACACACACTTCACAAAAGAAGATACACAAATGGCCAGTAAGCACAGAAAAATATCTTGAACATCATTACTCATCAGTGAGATGCAAAGTAAAACCACAGTGAGAGGACAGGCACTACTTGAATAGCAGAGAAAGGACCACTGAAAATTCATTCCTCCATAAAATACAATGAGAACACTGGCAAAAATTGTCAAAATCAACTTTTTCAGAACTCTGGAATTAACAAAAGTCTTTCAACAATGTGATGAACATTTATCCAAGAAAAATGGATGCTCCTCAGACCACTGAGCTTTGTAGTGTTTTATCTTGCCCTAATCCCATCTCTATCTCCCCAGCTCTGTGATTGTCTTCAAAATCAACTACCCATAATCACAGTGAAAACCAGCACTGAAGAGAACACAACAGGGTTCGTACTCCCCAAAGCCCCAACCCCAGAGAACTGTCCCTATATGATCTGTCCAGCAGCTCCCTGAAAAACTCCATTCTTAGAATTTGTTTTTATTTGACCCAATTGGAGCTCACTGTGTGTAAACAGCACTCTATCCCAGGGCATTTGTCAGAAAAATCAACGACAATTACTTAATATCACAGCTGCCTGGAGCTAACAAAAGGATGACCAAAATATTTAAAAGGAAAAACTGAGAATGAGACATTCATTAGGAGGTTTTGAAAAACTCCAGTATATGCCTGGGAATCTAGAAAGCCACGCACATGTCCAGGAAAGTCCTGAGAAGGGCCTAATATATCACCTATGGCTGACCTTGAGAGTCTGCAAAGGCAAGAAGTAAAGGTTACAACACAACTGTAAGCTGCCTGCGGAGCACTGAAATCAAGCCCCAACATGTACTCAGAGGCCCTCAGCAAAGGCCAAGAGACTTACTGGTTCAGGCATTTAAGAAATCTCTGGGGCCGGCCCGGTGGCGCACTGGAGAGTGCGCTGCTTGGGAGCGCGGCGGCGCTCCCGCCAAGGGTTCAGATCCCATGTGGAGACCGGTACCCGCTCACTGGCTGAGCGCAGTGCGGGCGCAACACCGAGGGTTGCGATCCCGTTGCCGGTCCCTGGTACGGGCACAACACTGAGGGTTGCGATCCTGTTACCGGTCAGTAAAAAAGACAAAAAAAAAAAAAAAAAAAAAAAAAAAAGAAATCTCTGTCCAATCATTAGGTGACCACTAAGCTAATCAAGCAGAAACTTCAATGGCTGCACATGACAAAGAATACAGACTTTAGAAAAACAGGCTACAAAAGTCACTAAATAAACAGAAGCAATGACAAACCCTGAGAAAGGGAGAATCTGATTTCCACAGTTTGCTACATTATACTATTTAAAATGTCCACTTTTAACACAATAAATGAAAGAAAGTGAGCCAAGACGCTGGGTACCAATCAAGCTTTATTAAAGGAAAAGAATCTGCTGGGCTGCACTCAAAGTGGAGGACAGCACCAGGTGTGGGGTAGGAGAGCTTACATAGGGCACCAAGGGCTGGCTGATACAATCAAGGAGAGGCATTATGCTAATGCGGAAGCTATGTGACCAGGGTGGAGAATTGGGCCCTTGCGGAAGCAAAAGGGTTTCTGTTTCTCAAAAATCATGAGGTTTCTTACAAAGGGAATGGCTGGCGACTGTTTTGTGCTTATTGTGTGCAAAATGGCGCTGGTCACATCCAAGATCCACCATTCCTGCCTTTTAAGTATAAGGAGAAGGGAAAAAGGGGTGAAGGTCTCATTTTTCTGAAGCTACTTCCTGCTGGAGATGGGCAAAGATAAGGAAAAAATAAAAGATTTATGCTGGCAGGTAAAACAATTAGGTGGAAGGGTACTGGTTTCATGTGGGAAGGCTGTATTCTTCTGGGGTAGGGTTGCTGATTCTGAGGGGCTGATATCCTCCTCGCAGGAACAATTTGGTGAACTTTTGATGGGTGAAAGCCTGCATTCATTCCTGCAAGAAATTAGAGAAACACCAAAATAGACAGGGACCAAAAAGTAGGATGAGTCCCAGCACAGTTAGGGGTCCTAGTAGGGGCATAAGCCAGGGTACCCAAGGGTTCAGTGACTGGGGCAACCCCCAAGGTGTGTTTGTGTTTTGTAACCCTTTGCGTCTGCGATCGATGCTTGCCTTTAAATGGTTTAAGTTGTTTTGGATCACCCCAGACTCATTTACATTAATAGCAGCATTCCTCCCCCAAGAAGAAGCAGGTGCCTTCCTTCTCGGCTGTAAGGAGGTCAAGGGCCCAACGGTTCTGTAAAGCAACTGTCATGAGTGAGGTGACCTGTCGCTGGAGGGAGGAGATGCTATCTATGCTTAGATTTTCTGAGAGTTTTTGATAGAACTGAGAGGCAAGGCCCAATATACCAGTCCCAGTTGCCCCAATTAAAAAAAGGTACAATTAGTGCCCTATGGGAGCAGAGGGCACTTCCTGAGGGGGGTGGTGCCAAAGTTAGTCCCAGTCCCATCTCCATCCCTCCATCTGTCTGGACGGTGATATCCAGGATGAGCCAAACGAATATGCAAGAAATCACATTAGGGGGCAGGCAAGAAGATAACGTAGTTTTACAAAGGAAATACATTCCGGTTTTAGGCCATGGATGAGGAGGGGGTAAGCGAGTGGTAACATTTGGTGGGGTTAGTAAGGCAGAGTGTGGGCAGGCCCCACATAACGCTGATAGTCCCCACGGAAAATGAAGAGACGTTTGTGGAAATGTTGTGAGCTGCATCGATGGAGCGGGGGAAACCACAAAAAGTTTCTTGTGAAGTGGGAGACAGATGAGAAGCTCGAGGACCTGCAACCTCCATGTTCCAGGTAAGGAGGATCATTGAGATAGGAGGAAAATCACGGGAAGGATGTGAAGGGTTAGGAAGCCAAAAGAATTTGAAGGGGACATTGCCACAATGAAATTGCTAAGAAGCATCCTACTGATAGGAGGTAAAGGAGTGCCAGGAGAAATCTTCCTATAATGTTACACTCCTTTGGGAAGTACTAGAAGAGATAGTATAATAAAGGTTAGGGACACAGGGTGGCATATACTTATCATGTTCCATGATGGCAAACCCAAGATAGCAGGTCGGGACCAGTCTTGGAGTAGCTCTTGTTATCTGTCTGGACGGTGATATCCAGGATGAGCCAAACGAATATGCAAGAAATCACATTAGGGGGCAGGCAAGAAGATAACGTAGTTTTACAAAGGAAATACATTCCGGTTTTAGGCCATGGATGAGGAGGGGGTAAGCGAGTGGTAGCATTTGGTGGGGTTAGTAAGGCAGAGTGTGGGCAGGCCCCACATAACGCTGATAGTCCCCACGGAAAATGAAGAGACGTTTGTGGAAATGTTGTGAGCTGCATCGATGGAGCGGGGGAAACCACAAAAAGTTTCTTGTGAAGTGGGAGACAGATGAGAAGCTCGAGGACCTGCAACCTCCATGTTCCAGGTAAGGAGGATCATTGAGATAGGAGGAAAATCACGGGAAGGATGTGAAGGGTTAGGAAGCCAAAAGAATTTGAAGGGGACATTGCCACAATGAAATTGCTAAGAAGCATCCTACTGATAGGAGGTAAAGGAGTGCCAGGAGAAATCTTCCTATAATGTTACACTCCTTTGGGAAGTACTAGAAGAGATAGTATAATAAAGGTTAGGGACACAGGGTGGCATATACTTATCATGTTCCATGATGGCAAACCCAAGATAGCAGGTCGGGACCAGTCTTGGAGTAGCTCTTGTGCAAAGGACGTGAAGCAGGCCTGCAAGAGTGAGAGGATAATCGCCGGGGGAAAGATCATCCTTCTTCTGGGATTGGGGGAAGAGCAGAGGTCCTGGAGATTTTCAATTTTGTGGGTCCTAAAATGGACGAAGTGTAAGGAGGTGTTGGGTTGGGGGTTGAGCAGAGGGACCCCTCTGGCTTGGTGTGACATTCTTTGGGTAAAGTCTCAGGTGCTAGTTTTACCAAGGATAAGTGATACCAAGGGGCCTTTCCTAGTACTTTCACTGCCGTGGGGGTGGCGAGAAGTGCTGCATAAGGCCCTTCCTAACATGGCGAGAGGGACTTTGGGATTCGG
>NW_007726587.1:485103-503298 GCF_000696425.1 Galeopterus variegatus | reverse complement strand
AGAAGATCCCTAATGAGCGAAAGAGTAGGGAGATACTGGCCTAAAGGCGATGAGCTGGAAGCAAAAGATGTGAGGGTGAAGGGTCTACCGTAAAAGTTCAAGGGTGCTGAGGCCTGTGGGCTTGCAGGGGGCAGCTCATAAGCGAGTGTGTGACTGGTAGGTAGGCCAAGACAAGGGATGATTTCTGAGGTGAGAGCATGCGTTACTGCTGTAGCATCCTCTGAGGTGCAGGGAAAAGCCTCAACCCAACCTGAAAAGGTATCTACTAAGGTTAGAAGACAGCGTGCCCTTTTGTGGGGAGGCATGTGAGTAAAGTCAATTTGCCAGTCATGGCCAGGAATGTATCCTCTGGCCTTGTGGGTGGAAAAGGACTGAAGCTGGAGGCCACCTTGATTGGAGCAACAAGGACACAAACGACAATTTTGAGTGATTTGTTTAAGTACTTTGGCCATGTGGGGAGAGTAATATAAGGGCTGAAGAAGGCTTAGTGGGGTTCATAGCCTATATGAACTGAATTATGGAAATCTAAAAGGATTTTCTCACTTTGTGTGGTAGGGAGAACATAGCGACTGGAGAGAGTATACCAGTTGTCCTTCCTCTGTGCTCCAAACTGTTGGAGGTGTTGTATTTCTTGGGGTGTGTATTGGGGTGAGGGTGTAGGGGCCATGAGAAGCACCTGAGTAGGAGAGGAAGAGTGGGGGGCCTGGTGATTGAGCAGCCTGTTTTGTGGTTAGATCTGCCAGTTTGTTTCCCTGGGCTATGGGGTCATTGGAGGTTTGGTGTCCTCTGCAGTGTATAATCCCAACCTCCTTTGGGAGATGTGCAGCCTCAAGAAGTATCTTGACAAGATGTCTGTTTTTTATGGGCCCTCCTTGAGTGGTCATGTGTCCTCTCTCCTTCCATACGGCCACACAGGAGTGTAGGATGTGGTAAGCATACTTAGAGTCAGTGTATATATTGACTCATTTGTTACTTGCCAGAGTGAGAGCACAGGTGAGGGCAATGAGTTCTGCCTGCTGGGAAGTGGTGTTAGGGGGGAGGGGGACAGCCTTGATAGTTTGTGTTAGATTTACTATGGCATAACCCACCCAGGGGGTGGGTGTGGAGGTAGCACTCCCATTTATGAACCACCTATGTTGAGGCCACATAATGGGATGCAGGGAGATTTGTGGAAAGGGATTGAGAAAGAGGTTCTAAGGGTCATGAGTGTTTTGGGATGAAAGTGGCTGGACTTAAGGGAGGGCAAGGTTTAAAGGAGAACTAGGGATTTTCAATGAAAGTAAGGTGAATAAGTTGTAGGCAGGAAGGGGAAAGAACTGACATGGCCTTATGGCAGGGAAGGTCTTGAAGATGATGGGGGGAACAAATGACTGTCTGTTGTCCAAAAGTTAGTTTAGAGCTTTCTTGTGATAAAAGGGTGGCTGCTGCCACAGCCCATAAACAGGGGCCCATCCCCAAGCTGTGGTGTCTAGTTGTTTAGAGAGGTATGCAAAAGGGGAGAAAATATCTCCTGCCTCTTGTCTCAAAACCTCAACCACCACAATCCTTAGGTTTGGTGACGTATAGGATAAAAGGATGAGATAGGTTTGGGAGGGATAGAGCTGGGGCCACAAGGAGAGTGGCTTTTAATCGCTGGAAGGGAGAATGAATGGGCTTTGTGGGATCTAAGGGAATGGCAGGATTCCCTTTGGCTGCCTCATAAAGTGGTTTTGCTAGCACGCCAAAGTTGGGAATCCACACGTAGAGATATCCTGCAAGCCCCAGGAAAGACAGAATTTCACTCTTTGTGGTATGAGTTGGTAGTTCAGAAATTAAACTTTTGTGATCCACCGTTATTTCTCTGGTGTTGGAGGTGAGGTGGACTCCCAAGTCGGTGACTGAAGGAGAAGAAATTTGGACCTTGCTGGGTGACACTTAATATCCCCTGGAGACCAGGAAATTAAGGAGAGCAACAGTGTGGGCCTGTGAATCCTCAGAGGAGGGGCTACGAAGGAAGAGGTCATCCACATATTTTATTAAAGTGCTAGAGGTTGGGGGAAGTTCAGATAAGTCTTGAGCTAAGGCCTGGCCAAAAGTGGGGGCTGTCCCAAAACCCCATTGGGCAAAACTGTCCAAGGAAGTTGTTGGGAATAGCACATATCAGGATCAGTCCTGTACTAAACGGTATGAGCCATTAGGCTTTATAACCGGAAGGATGGATGTATTAAAAGGCGAGTGGGTAGGCTGTAAGAGATGAGAAGAAAGGAGTTTGTGTATAATGGGTTTTAAGCCTATTAGGTGTTTGTTAGTGATGGGGTATTGTGGGACATTAGGGAACAAAGAGGGATTCTGCAATTTAACAAGGATAGGGGAATGGTGCGTAACAATGGAGGGAGAAGTGTCCTATACTATGGGATTAACCTTGTCCAGGGGGAGGGGAAGGTGGAAGCCTCAGGAGCCAGGTCTGGGGGCAGCCTGTAACAGGAGTATTGTAGCTGGAGTTAAAGTGTTTAGGGTAAGAGTAGCTTTTAATTTGAAAAGAATGTCCTGTCCCAGTAAGGGGGCTGGGCATTGAGGCATCACTAAAAATTTGTGTATGAATTGGGTGTGATGTAAGGTGCAGGAAAGGGGCTGAGTGATCCATGGGTAGTATTCTGATCCTGTGACCCCTACTATTGTGATAGAGGATGGAGTTGTTGGTCCCACGTATTCAGGAAGGGTAAAGTAAGTGGCCCCTGTATTGATGACAAAAGAGATCAGCTTACCTGCTATGAGGCCAGTTACCCTGGGCTCACACACGGTGATCTCCATGGGAGCCTTGGGTCCTGGGCATCATCAGTCCTCCTCCCGGGCAAAGCCAAGAAGCTCCGGTAGGGCTGGCCATGGAGCTAAAGGTTGTGGGTTAGGGACTGGGCCACTCCCTCTCTGGCGAGTGGAACAGTCAACCCCGCAGTGATTTGGCTGTTTGCAGTGAGGACAGGGCCCAGGAGGAAGCCTGGGGTTACAACAGGCCTGTGCCCAGTGGCCCAGTTGACCGCATTTGAAGCAGTTCTCGGGTGGCTTGCCTCTTGAGGCAGCCAGCTTTGGAGTATGTGAGCCACAGATGGCATTAGCCAGGAGTTGGTATTTGGTCTGATCTCTTTTAAAACGATCCTTCTTTTCTCCTCCTCCCTATTGTTAAAAACCTTGAAAGCTGCGTTAAGGAGGTCTCGTTGGGTCGTATTTGTACCTTCCTCAAGTTTTTTAGTTTTTCTCAAATGTCAGGGGCTGATTGGGTAAGCAAGTGAGAGTGTAAGAGGGCCAGCATGCAGGGGAGCTTGGGTTTATACATGTATATTTATGTAAAGCCTCAGAGAGGCAGATTAGGAACTCACCGGGATTTTTGGTAGATCTCTGTGTGATTTCTCTAAGCTTGTCATAATTCACTGACCTGTGAGTAGCCTTTTGGAGGCCATGAAGTAGGTTTGTGATCATGTTATCTCAGAGATCCCAGTAACTGTGGCCAGTCTGGTAGTCCCAATTTGGGTCCATGCAAGGTATGGCAATGGTTCCCACAGGCTACCTGTTATTTTGAGAATGGACCTCATCCGCCTGTTGTTGGGCCACTATCCAGACCTGCTCCCTTTCTTTAGGGGATGGATGTGTGTCTGGGTAGGACTGGAAGGATCCCAGTCATTTTTTGATTTGGGAAAAGTCTGAAAGAGAAAAAGGGACATGGACTCAGACAATTCCCTCTGTCCCAGCCACTTCACAGAGGGGGATATAAAGGAGCCAGAGCTGAGGTGGAGTTGTTATCTGACAAAGGGGAAGAAGGAGAGCAGTTGAGTGGCTGAGGACGAGCATCTCAAGACCAGGTAGGGGGAAGAGAGGAAAAAGGTGAAGGCTGATGGATCAGAAGATTGATCCAAGTCCAGAAGGGGAGGTCGGGCATGAACCAGGAGAATTTGAGACACAGGACAGTTTTGATAGAGAGACAAGGAGGCTTCAACATAAGGAATCTCTCCAGCCTTTGCCGTTTCAATGACAAAAGCTGTCTAAATCTCTGAGGGTATCTAAATCGAGAATGCCATCTTGTGGCCACTGGGATCCATTGTCTAGTTTGTACTTAGGCCAAACCTGAGTTTAAAAATGAGTCGTTCAAGTTTTAATGTCGCCCTGGAGGCTGAGAGATTGTCCAGGAGACAGCCCAGAGGTATAGAGTGTGGAGTACAGTAGATAACAAGACATTTAGCTTTAATGTTTCCCTGGAGGCCAAGGGGTAAATTGGCCAGGAGACAGCACAAGGGCATAGAGCGTGGAGGTTTGGATTATGAGGATCCCATGTGAAGGGTAAGAAAGGAAACAGGCAGTCCTGGTAGAAGAAGGGTGCCAATAAAGAGCGTCCTCTTTGCTGTGCACCTTCGTTTTGAAAGAAAAGCCACTGACCAGCTAGAGGGATGTACTCCAATAGCTGGCGGACATGAGAGAGGTTCCCTTGGCCAGGCACCTGAGCTTCATAGAGGCCGCAGTCGTAGTCAGGGGAACCCGTAGAAGCAGGACAGACCCACTGACTCACCCTGAATTGAGGCCAATGTTGGATGCAATGTTGGAAACAGCAAAAGGAGAGAGTTCCAGAGGTACCTGGTTCAGCTGGTCCAGGAAGGGTGGCTGCAGGCCAATCAACCCAAGAGAGGAGATTGTCCAAGAACGCCGGCCAGAACCCTTCCCGGGTTTCAGCACCAAAATGAAAGAAAGTGAGCCAAGACGCTGAAAAAGCTTTACTAAAGGAAAAGAATCTGCTGGGCTGCACTCAAAATGCACCAGGTGTGGGGGTAGGAGAGCTTATATAGGGTACCAAGGGAAGGCTGATACAATCAAGGAGGGGCATTATGCTAATGCAGAAGCTATGCGACCAGGGTGGAGAATTGGGCCCTTGCAGAAGCAAAAGAATTTCTGTTTCTCAGAAATCATGAGGTTTCTTACGAAGGGAGGGGCTGGCGACTATTTTGTGCTTATTGTGTGCAAAATGGCACTGGTCACGTACAAGATCCATCAGTAACAAAATTACAACAAAGAAATGGGAAGTCATAGCTCATAGAGGAAAAATAAGTCAATACAAACTGTCTCTGAGGAAGTCAGATATTTGACTTGTAGACACACACTTTAAATCAGCTATTATAAATATGTTCAAAGAATTGAAAGAAATTATGTCTCTCTTTCCTTGCCCATACCACTCCTGCAAACATGGTGAAGGTTTCTAAGACTTTCTGTAAGAAGTGTGGCAAGCACCAACCCCACAAAGTATCAAAGTACAAGAAGGGCAGGGATTCTCTGTATGCCCAGGGAAAGTGGCATTATGACAGGAAGCAGTGACTATGGTGGGCAGACTAAGCCAATCTTGTGGAAAAAGTCTAAAACTACAAAGAAGATTGTGCTGAGGCTTGTGTGCGTTGAACCTAACTGCAGATATAAGAGAATGCTGGCCATTGAGAGATGCAAACATTTTTAACTGGAAGGAGACAAGAGATGAAAGGGCCAAGTGATCCAGTTCTAAGCTTCATCTTTTGTTTTATTGTAAACACAATAAAATCTCGAGGTTATGTTCACTTTGGTTACAGTAGGACTTTTGGGTGGGAATAAACTAGAGCCATCAATAAAATTTCCTTTGTGGGGACAAAAAAAAAAATTACATCTAAAGAATTAAAGGAAAATATGACAATGATTTCTCACCAAACGGAGAATATCAATAAAGAGATAGAAATTACTAAAAAAGATCCAAATAGAAATTCTGAACTTGAAAATTACAATAAGTAAAATGAAAAAATTCACATCAACAGATGTGAGTAGGCAGAGGAAAGAATCAACAAACTTTAAGATAGGTCAATTGAGATTAGCTGGTCTAAGGAACTGAAGGAAAAGAGTGAAGAAAAAGGAACAGATTCTGAGAGAATTCTAGGACACCATCAAGCCTGTCCACATACACATAATGGAAGTCCTAGAAAGAGAAACAGAGAGGAGGGAAAGAATAATAATGATGAAGAAATAATGGCCAAAATACTGCCAAATTCGATGAAAAACATTCATCTGCACATCCAAGAAGCTCAACAAACTCCAAATAGGATAAATTCAAAGAGATCTGCACTTAGAGACATCATAGTCAAACTATCAAAAGCCAAAGGGAGGGGCCGGCCCGGTGGCGCACTGTGATAGTGCGCCGCTTGGGAAGCGCGGTGGTGCTCCCGCCGAGGGTTCGGATCCCACATACAGACCAGCTGCTCACTGGCTGAGCAAGGTGCGGGGGCAACGCCGAGGGTTGTGATCCCGTTGCCGGTCCCGGCCCGGTACGGGCGCGACACTGAGGGTTGCGATCTGTTGCCAGCCACGAAAAAAGACAAAAAGGAAAAAAAAAAAAGGCCAAAGGAAGAATCTTGATAGCAGAGAAGAAAGTGACTCATTAAGTAGGAAGGATCCTTGGCAAGATTTAGAACTGACTTATCATCAGAAATTAGGGAAACCAGAGGCAGAAAGATGACATAGTCAAAGTGCTGAAAGAAACTGTCAACCAAGAATTCTATATCCAATCAAATTATCCTTCAAAATACAAAGGAGAAATTAAGACATCATCCCAGGTGATGTCTGATCACCCTGGTCTGTCTTCAGCAAGAATCCTGAGTTAGGTTTAGCCAGAATCCTCCTTACGCATGACGTTTCTTCTTGGTAATTTTCCATCCACTGACCCCCACCCTACTCCTTGGCTATAAATTCCCACTCGCCCATGCTGTACTCAGAGTTAAGCCCACTCTCTCCCCTCCACTGCAAGACCCCATTGGAGTGCTCCCTATACCTAATGCAAGGGTACTAAATAAAGTCTTCTTACTGCGCTTTAACAAGTATCATTGAATATATATATGTGTGTGTGTGTGTGTGTATATATATATATATATATATATATATTTTTTTTTTTTTTTTTGACCGGGTAAGGGGATCGCAACCCTCGGCACGGTGTGGTCCACACAACGCTCAACCAGTGAGCACACTGGCCATCCCTATATAGGATCCAAACCTGGGGCCTACCAGCGCCACACTCTCCCAAGTGAGCCACGGGGCTGGTCCTTGAATATATTTTTTTAATAGAGCATACAGGCTAATGGAAGAACCTGAAAAATGAACAAAAAAATTGTTCTGTATTGTGGAACACAGAATAGGAGAGGAGGGTGTCATCAGATGAGACTAAGAGTAGACTAAGATAGCTAAGGATTGGCCTTTGGTTCCCAAGGTAACAGAAAGTCATTTAAAGAATTTTGACATGATGTTCAGCAAAGAAATGACTGCAAGTCATTAGAAAAATGCAAATCAAAACCACAATGAGATACCACATCACCTGCATGAGAATGGCTGCAATCAAAGAAAAAGACAACAAGTGCCAGTGAGGATATGGAGAAACTAGAACCCTCATACATAGCTGGCAGGAATGTAACATGGTGCACCAGCTTTGGAAACCATTTTGTAATTACAAATACAACCAATTTGTAATAGTTACCATATGTCCTAGCAATTCCTCTCCTAGGTATATACCCAAGAAAACTGAAAACGTATGTCAGCACAAAAACTGTATATGGATATTCATAGCAGCATTCATAAAAGTCATAATAGCCCCAAAGTAGAAACAATCCAAATGTCCATCAACTGATGAAAGGATAAACAAAATGTGGAATATCCACACAATGGAATATAATTTAGCCACAAAAACAATAAAGTATTGGCTTATGCTGCAACATAGATGAACCTTAAAAACATCATGCTGAGTGAAATAAACCAGACACAAAGGCCACATCTCATTCGATCCCATTAACGTGAAATGTCCAGAATAGGCAAATACACAGAAATAAAAAGTACATTAGTGGTTGCCAAAGGCTAGGGGTGGAGAAGTGGGGAGGACAGGGAGAAAGAGAAGAAAATAGGGCATGACTTAATGGGTATGAGGTTTCTCTTTTGGGGTGATGAAAATGTTCTAAAGTTAGATAATGGTGTGGTTGCAAAACTCTGAATATCGTAAAAACCACTGAATTATACACTTTAAAAAGGTGAATTTTATGATGTATGAATTATAGCTCAACAAGGCTATTATAAAACAAAAACCATGGTGAGTTACTTTTTCACACCTAGTACAATAGTAAAATCAAAAATTCTGGAAATACCAACGTTGACAAGGATGCAGAACATCACTGTTGATCAAAGAGTAAAATGGTGCAACTGCTTTGGAGAATTCTACCTCTGCTATAAAAAAGAATGAAATACTACCATTTGCAGCAACATGGATGGACTTAGAAAAAATTATATTAAGTGAAATAAGTCAGGCACAGAAAGAGAAATACCATGTTCTCACTTATTTGTGGGAGCTAAAAATATATAAATAAACACACAAACAAACGAGGGTGGGGTGGGGAAGAAGACACAACAATCATGATTCCTTGAACTTGTTAAGACAAGTGAACGGATATGATGTTGATGGGTGGGAGGGGGGAGAGGGAGGGAGGAATCGGTAAAGGGACCCGAAAATCAACTACATTGTATATTGATAAAATTAAAAAATTTAAAAATTTAAAAATTAAATAAATAAAATTATAAAATGAATAAAGTTTAATAGGCTTCTACCCTATGACACATCTATTCAATTCTTAGTTTTTTATTCAACAGAAGTAAAAATTTATGACCACATTCTTGTATAGGAATATTCATAGTACCTTATTCATACCTTATTCATAGTACCTTCCAAAAATGGAAGCCATCCAAATGTCTATCAAGAGGGGAACAGATAAATAACTATGACTTACTTATACAATGGACTACTACTCAGGAATTAAAAACAAACTGGTAGGTATAACAACATGGATGAATCTCAAATTTATTCTTCTGATGGAAAGAAGCCAGATACACACACAGAAAACCATACCATATGTTTCTCTTTATACAAAGTAGGAGAACAGGCAAAACTAATCTATCATGGCAAAAAAGAGAACAGTGGTTTCCAGGGCAGGGTAAAGGGGAAGGAGCACAAGAGAACATTTGGAGGTGATAAAAGTAATCTTGGTGTAATACTGGTTTATAAAACTGTCAGAACAAACCAAAATGAACACTTAAGACATGTGCATTTAATTATATGTAAATTTTATCCCAAGTAAAAAAGAAACAGTATTATGTAAGAAAAATAAATGTTTCTACAGAAATATTCATGGGTGAAGTGATAGAATGTCTGGGACAGGTTTTAAATACTCCAGAACAAAAAATGGGGATTGGGGAAAAGAAGATTGGCATAATGTTGACAAATGTTGAAGCTAGATGATAAGTACATCAAGTTTATAGCCTTGTCTCTAGTTTTGTGCAAGTTTAAAAATTACTATAATGAAAAGTTAAAAATTATTCATCTATAGGTAAATGAATATTTCTTACTGTAGTTCTGTGGCACAAGTTCTGGGTTCTTAGGAGTTTTCAACTTGTAGGATACATCGCCAATATTAATTGTATCACCTAAAAAGAGAATAAAGAAACAGTATGATTACACAACACAAGCGAGAAAATCACACATCATGCCTTCGTCAGCAATGCCTGTCCTGACCTACCAGGAAGGATACTATAGATGTATCACACATCTGTATATGTTGGGCACTATGCTCTAAAACTTTCATCCAAAGTATACATTGTATAAAGCAGAAGTGAGGCATTAGTGAAATTCACATTTTTAAAATCTAGGTTAGCAAAAAAGATGAAACACAATAAAATATATTAACCAGCTTTACTTTTCATTAATAGCAATGCTAAAAAGGCAACAATACAGAAGAACGTGTTTTATTTAAGATTATCCAAAGCATCAATAGGACAGAATCTTTAACACATATCCTCAACCTTTTTACATCTTTATACATCTTTATCTTCACTACAATTTCAAGTTCCCCAGCCCAAAATTCAATATTTCTAGGCACATAAAAAAGAACAAAATTCAAGTGGCATACATGCCAAGAATTCTTCCATGAAACAAATGAGACAGTAAAAGTCCTCAGTAACTTCTACACAGTTCTGTTTTTTAAAAGTAACACTGATTCCTGGCTGACTTTTTAAAGTAAAGAACTAACCTGAACAATCTCTCCCTGCTTTGCTCTCTCCAACAACCAAATAGGCACATTGATACCATCTGCACCTGGAACTTCATTTGGAAAGGGCTCAAAGACACTCAAAAAAGTAGCTTTGCAAAACACATCTCTCAGCATTGCCAGTTTAGAGCTAGTGAGTTATCCTGGAGGCTAAGGTCTTATATCATGGCAATAATAACAACAGCCAACACGTGTTGAATGCTTACTATCTTCTAAGTACTTTACACATTCCCAAAAAACGCTGTGAGACAGATAGGTACGTTACCAATGAGGAAATCTGTAAATCTGTGGAAAAGAGCTTTTATAGATGAAAAAATTTATTACACGTATGTGGCAAATTGAGAGAGGAAGATAAAGACTACATACAAAGCCAAGCCCCAAATGGGGCTGCATACCTCCTCCAGAAACCACCAGGCCCTCCTTTCTCCTCCCCTGTCCTATCAACTCTTTGTCTTCACTCAGTCTATCACAGAGATTCTCAAAGCATCACCATCACCTGGAATCAGCAACGTCGCCATCACCAGGGAACTTAGGGCAATGCAAATTTTGAGGCCCTGCCCCAAACCAACTGAATCAGCAGCTCTGGAGTGGGGTCCAGCAATATGTGTTTCAATAAGCCCTCCAGGTGATTTTTAATGCAAATTTGAGAATCACTGTTCTTTTACGTTCTAATGCCCTCAAAAACAGGTAGTCAGCAGGGTCTCAAAGTATAACCTTAATTACTTCCAAGTATTGGCTGACTGATCATGTTACCCTATTTTCCTCAATGCAGGAAAGAAAATAAAAATTAATTTCTTTCTAACGTAGCTTTTCTTTGAAAGGATAGGCTTGTTTACAAATATGTGAATAATATTATCTACTGGCTTTTATTACAGAGTAGTTATAACATAAAGAATTACAGCTATGATATTTTCAAGTAATTTGCCTTTATAAATGTTATTTCACTTCCTGAAAAGATTATAATTATTTAGCCTAACAAAATAGATTCAAGTAATTATCCATAGACCAACAGAACAGAATAGAGCCCACAAATAAATTCACATACCTACAACCAACCAACCACTCTTTGATAAAGGTGCCAAAAATACATATTGGAGAAAAGACTGTCTCTTCAATAAATGGTTCTGAGAAAACTGGATATCTGTATGCAGAAGAATGGGACTAGACCCCTACCTCTCATCATATACAAAAATCAACTCAAAATGGATTAAAGATTTAAGCATAAAACCTGAAGCTATGAAACTACCAGAAGAAAACATAGGGTAAATGATCCATGACAAGGGGCTGGGCAAGGAGTTTTTAAATAATACTTTGAAAGCACAAGCAATAAAAGCAGAAATAGACAAGTGGGATTACATGAAACTAAAAAGCATTTGCACTTCAAAGGAAACTGTTAACAGAGTGAAGAGACAACCTATAGAACAGGAGAAAATATCTGCAAACTGCACATTTGACGAGGGGTTATATCTAGACTATATAAGGAACTTAAACAACTCAATAGCCAAAAAAAACAACCCAACTAAAAAATGGGCAAAGGATCTTAACAGACATTTCTCAAAAGAGGATATACAAATGGCCAACAGTCATATGCAAAAATGCTCAACATCACTAATCATCAGGGAAATGCAAATCAAAATAACAATGAGATACCACCCCACTCCAGTTAGAATGGCTATTACGAAAAAGACAAAAGAAAACAAGTGTTGGCAAGGATGTGAAGAAAAGGGAATACTTGCACGCTGTTGCTGGGACTATAAACTAATACAGCCATTATGGAAAACAGTATGTAGTTTCCTCAAAAAATTAAAAATAGACCTACCATTTGATCCAGCAGTCCCACTTACTGGGTATATACCCTAAGGAAATGAAGTCAGTATGTCAAAGACATATCTGCAATCCCATGTTTATTGCAGCACAATTTACAATAGCCAAGATATGGAATCAACTTAAGTGTCCAACAATGAATGGATGGATAAAAAAATGTGGTATGTATACACAATGGAATACTATTCAGCCATAAAAAATAATGAAATCCTGTCATTAGTGGCAACATGGATGTACTTGGAAGACATTATGTTAAGTGAAATAAGCCAGGCACAGAAAGACCAATACCATATGACCACCTTCACGTGTGGAATCTTTAAAAAAAAAAAGCTGGTATTATAGAGGAAGAGAGTAGACCAGTGGTTACCAGAGACAGGGGTGGGGAGATGGAGGGAAAACAGGGAGAAGTTGGCCAATTGGTAAAAAACTCAATTAGATAGGAGGAGTAAGTTCTGATGTTCTACTGCACAGTAGAGTGACTATGGTTAACAGTTAAGTTTCATATGTTACATAATAGCTAGAGGAGAGGCTTTTGAATGTTTTCACCTCGAAGAAATGATAAATCCATGAGATGATGGGTACATTAACTACCCTAACCCAATTATTATATAACATATTCAAACCATAGCACAGGCCATAGCAAAGACTGGAGGATTGTGCAGAAGACTGGCATTACTTGGTTCTGATTTTATTAGGATCACTGTGGCTGCTCTGAACTATTACTTAAAAATGCCAGACACATGCTCATTTCAGGCTTTTGCACTGGATTTTCCTGCTGACTGAAAAGCTTTTCCTAAACATCTCCATTTAGCAGTCAGGGTCCCAGCAAGAAACAGATGTTACATTCAAACTGAGTAACTGAGAATATAATCAAGGAACCATTTATGAAGGTGTGGACAGAGTCTAGGAAAACCAACAGACATGGTACGGTACCCTGGGACTAGCAATAACATAAAGCCATTACCACCCCTAGGCCTAAAGGGGCAATGGGAAAGACCAAGCAGAGAGGGTAACTGTAATTAGAAGCTGTGACCCTTTGTGGAGAAACCTACAGTGGTGACCTGGCAAGGAGGGAGCTGGGCAATAAACATAAAGCAAAAATGAACAGAACTAAAAATAGAAATAGACAAATCCACAATTACATCTAGATAATTTAAAATACCTCTCTCAGCAACTGATAGAAGCAGCAGGAAAAATAAAGCATACAGAAGTAAGGATAATTGCTTCTCGGCCTTTTGGCTAAGATCAAGTGTGCATGTAAAGATAGAGAAGATCTAAAAACACAATCACTTGAGCTAAGTAATTTTTATAGACTACACCCAACAACAAAATACATATTCTTATTAAAAGCACATCATGGAACATTCACCAAAATAGATCACAGGCTGGCCCATAAAGCAAGACTCAATAATTTTAAAAGATGGAAATCATAAAGATTGTTTTTCCCAACCACAATGAGATTAAACTAGAAATCAATAACAAAAAGGTAACTGGAAAATTCCCAAACATTTGGAAATCAATTAACAGGCTTCTTAAATATCCAAAAAAGAAATCACAATGGAAATTGGATTCACTGAGAAATACAGCTGTGATCTGCAGCCATATCTGCTGTAGACAAAAGAGGAGGAATTATGACACTCATATGGACCAAGAATTTGCCATCCATCCCTCCCTTAAACGTTGATATTCTTGGCCTACTTTTGTTGCTTTGCTACACTTTGCTGAGTCATCTAATCCATACCAATGGCCCAACTCTGACCTTTATGCAACTAACTCTTAAATGGCTACTTTGGCTCAGATCTCTCTCCTGAGTTTCATACCTGCCAGTAGCCTACTAAACACTTGACCTAGATATTTCAGAGACACCTCAACTTCAACATGAGAAAAAGAGAACTCTATATTCTCTGTTGTGTGTGCCCAACAATCTCTAGCCAGCTCCACCTTGTGTTCCTATCTTTGTGACTGACACTTTATTCCCTCAGCGTAGGCCTTCCACATCTCTCACACCACTTTCCCTTTACACAACTTTTACTCAAATATCTTCACCTCCCCATTGAACCTTCCCTAACTTTTCCTCTAGCATAATCTCCATCTCCCTCAAGAATCATTTCATTCTTGTCTTTCTACTAGCACAGTATGTAATTCATGTTTTTGTAATGCATTTCTCACTATATTACAATTACTGATTATGTCCCCTATACAACGGTGGTCTTTGACTTAGGGTATACAAACAATTTCCAAGGGTACAGAGCACAGCAGTCTTATGGGATCATTTCTCAGATCTTCACTTCTATGTGTTTTGTCCTAACGTGGATCTAACTGAGAACTGGCTCTGCAGGTTCTCCATTCCTATAAGTCCTTTCAGAACTAAATAAAGGGACATATAAGACTATAGTTTAGGGTAAGCCTCCTTTCAAAAATACTCAAATCAACATAAGTCTGCTTGTGACTTGTTTTTCCATGTCTTAGATATTTCTACTAAAAGTGAAAAGTTACTTTAGAACAGACTATATAGTACTTTGGTCTGTGCTGACTTGTGTCAGATAGAGCATTATTACAGAGTGGGGAAGTTAAGGGTATTGTCAAGTAAGCCAAGATGGGAAAGCTCAAGGAACAAAGTACACAAAGCTTCAAAAACTAGCTGAATTTACTGAAAGGTAAGCTAATTTCTTCAGCTTTTCTCAATTCCTATCTTGAGCACATGCTATTGCTTGAGGCGGGGAGCACCTCTGAACATCTGAAGCAATACATATTGTTCATGCTGATCCAGTTTAATGTAACTGAAATAGTTTTCCGTACTACCAAATTTTTCACAATACATTTGGTAAATATCACAGATAAAACCTGTATATGTTTCTTTCAGAAAAAATGTGTGTCTTTCAATAAGGCAGCTAAAAACTTATTCTCAAATAATATCATGAATATTTATCCCAATTACAGTCATTCTTGATCTTTTAAATGCTATTTTCAAACTTTTATTATGAAGAGATTACAATAATAGCTTCTAAACCAATTAGCATTGTTTCACTAAATACAGTGTCAAAAGTTTGATCATGAGGTCTAAAGAAATCAACAAATTTATTTCTGATTTTATGCACTCTAGCAACAATTAATATTCAACTAGGGAATATTAATTGTATTAATAAATTAATTATATTAGTTAATATTCAACTGAAAGGCATCATTCATTTCATTAAAAGGTGTTTCCACAAAATTTTAGTTTTCATCAAAATTTGTAACACATTGATGTTCTTTTAAACAACTGTGCAATACTCGTAATGATGGAAATGTTTTAACATTTAGAAATTTTTGTTGCAAAAAAGTGTGATAAAAATAAAATTTTCAAGAATAAAAATATATAAAATTATAAAAAGTATAAATGAAATGCAAATTCAAGGAGATAAAGGAATAATGTACATTTTCTGACAGTTATCTACTTTGTATCTATTTTCAAAATAGAGATAGTGACAAACAAATTACTAGGACATTCTGTTTCCACTTAAAAGAGTTTAAAGCTCCCACTTATGCGCTGAACTTGCAGAGGGAGAGAACATACCTTGGGAACAAAGCAGAGTGGGGGCGGGGAGGGGGGAGGGAGGTTGAGGATCATTGGGTGGGGGACACAGGGTACAATTTGTAGTAATGGGCATGCTGCCAGTATGGATCTGACCTTCACATCTTGGGCACAAGGGGTGACAATCAACTTGGTATCTCATGAATATTCATAACCAATAAAAAAAAGAAAATACTTTATTGTTAAAAAAAAGTTTGAAGCAATTTTTCTTGTAAATGTCAATATTTACAATACACTGGAAATGTCATCCTTTCCAACTATTTATACTGACCAGGAAAATTTCTAGATATCAACCTAAAAATATGCAAAAGGGATACATATTTACAAAATCCTTTTAGCAGTTAAATGAGAAAAATGTTTAAAAACTACTTTTTAGTCTACAAGACTTTTTTTGGAAGGCAGGGTGTACAGCCTGTGTTTTCATAGTCATTGTATTCCCAGTGCCAAAAAAAGTATCTCAAGTCCACCAGGTATTCAATAAATGTTTGATGAATAAATTATTACAAATGAATTACAGCTTTTAATTAAATACCGCTTTCTTAATTATTGTTTTTAAGCCCTTCTTAATGATTTTCTGCATTCTTTGAGCACACAGCATCTATCAAAATGCTCATAAGTCAAACCATTTGTAGTGGATTTATTTAAATGAGGTAGTTTAAAAATTTTCTAAAGGGGAACAAGAATACTCATAAGAGAATAGTGCATAATTTAGGCAGAAAAACCTAGTGTATGCCTTTCTTCATGTGAACTATATTGGTTAAGTCCAATCATTAAAAAGAAGAAAAAGAATTATTTAATTACTAAGGTATTCAGTGGAAATTATTGGAACTAGAAAAATGAGTTAATAAAAATGTACAAATTGTTATCTAGTATGCTGCTGAATGTTTAATTGCAATCATAAAAAATAATGCAAAAGCAACCACTCATAACTCAGATTAACTCAAATCCTGTACCGTACACAAACTGTCACATAAATACTATTACCAATAAAGTAAGTTATATGTTTTAGTCAGGCATGGAAAGTATAGACCTGAAATTTTAAAAACATGAAAAGAATTTGAAAGATAAAACCTTCCAAATGAAACTAATTTTAGATCACATTTAAAGTAACATGGCTTGATTTTATCACTCGCAATAATCCTATTTAAAGGGATTTCCCAAAGGTTTATAATAAAATAATTTCTATACTCAAGTTAATAATTAATAATACCTTTTAAATAATACTTAATCACATGCATGCCCCTTTGGACATTGCTCACTTGATTTTTAGGTCATTTATAATAGACAGCTGTATTTAAAGGGATTTCCCAAAGGTTTATAATAAAATAATTTCTATACTCAAGTTAATAATTAAGAATACCTTTTAAATAATACTTAATCACATGCATGCCCCTTTGGACATTGCTCACTTGATTTTTAGGTCATTTATAATAGACAGCTGTTGCGTTTTATGTGCCCAATTCTTTCCCTTTCTATTTTGACAATAGAATCCCTTTCTCCAATGGAGAACCCATTCCATTTGATTTCATTCTAACCTCAAACCTTACCCCCACACCAAACCCCTGAGAGGGGAATAACCTGCACAAGCCTAGCCAGAATATGCCACCATCTGGCCACAATGATTGTTTCAGAGATGGCACATGATCCATGCTTGGCCAGTAAGAGTTTTCTCCAGGACTTTTGTCAGTGCTGGCAGGAAAAGATTTTCTCTTTTCTTTTCACACTGTGAATTGTAAGGACAATGAAAGTCTGGGGCTATCAGTAAGGCTATAATTGCTTAATAAATTTAATTAAACTAAATTTGTCCTCAGGATGCCTTCTTACTTCACGTCCTTACGTAACAAACTGCAACCTAACTTAGTACATATATTAACTGAAAGCCTAATTTAGGAGTATGCTTTGTTAACAAATAGCTGAATCTCAGCTAATCACAGCAGCAGAGCTTCAGTCAATCACAGGCTGCCAACTGATCAGACCATGTTCAAATAAGGCAAACACTGAGCTGTAACCGATCAAGCTGTTTCTTTAACTCACTTCCACTTTGTGTCCATACATGTTGCATGACCACATTGTGGAGTAGAGCTATCTGAACCTGTTCTGGTTCTGAGGGCTGCCTGATTTGCAAATCACTCTTTGCTCAATTAAACTCTTGTTAAATTTAATTTGTCTAAAGTTTTTATCGTGCCAATAGCTTTGACAAAGAAGTTTGTTTAGTTCAGGATTCCTCAACAGTGGCACTACTGACATTTTGGACCAGATAATTCTTTGTTGTGAGAGGTTGTCCTAGAATGCTTAGTAGCATCACTGGCCCCTACCCACTAGGCAACAGTAGCACCTCTCCCTCCTGGTTCTGACAACCAAAAATGCCTCCAGACATTGCCAAATGTCTCCTGGGGAAGGGGAATCACCCAGGTTAAGAACCACTGGGTTAGTGTCACCATTTTTTTATACACAAAATTTAGATCCAAGAGAAAACATATCAGCAGGGCTGGCCCGGTGGAGCACTGGATAGTGCGCCGCTTGGGAAGCGCAGCGGCGCTCCCGCCCGAGGGTTCTGATCCCACGTACAGACTGGTTCCCGCTCACTGGCTGAGCAAGGGGCTGAGCAAGGCGCGGGAGCAACACCGAGGGTTGCGATCCCGTTGCCGGTCCCCGGTCCGGTACGGGGGCAACACTGAGGGTTGCGATCCC